>NC_138318.1:28277500-28325000 GCF_965601325.2 Salmo salar | reverse complement strand
GTGGACCTTTCCTTGGAAATAAGAAACCTCTGTTTACGGAAAGTCTTCAGGGAGCCTCATATGCACCATGCAGGCCTACTACTCGCAATATAAACTGTCCCCCTCCATAGCCAACCTTTTGCGATGCAGCCGTGAACTATATTTAAATATAAATATAGTATTATTCCACAACTAAGCCTATTATTAACACCACCAGGTTAAATAGATGTTTCTAACTTACATTATGTGTACCCACTGGGCACAGACGTGAATTCAAAGTCTCTTCCACGTTTGTTCAAAGTAATTTCATTTCAATGACGTGGAAACAACGTTTATTTAACCAGTGTGTGCCCCGTGGGTAGGCTGATTCACGCATACCACAGGAGAATGACGCCAAAAGGTGTCAAAAGGTGTCTAAACTGAAATGAGAAAATAGGCGACTATACTATACAAACAAATTGGTAACGCCTCGATATCACCGACTGTGTTCTTGTGCAAAATGGTACGCAGCTTCTTCTGGATATGTGTGCAACAATAGTTCAACATTCACCTCCTGCTACCATTTCTGTCAAGCCGTCTACGCATCCAGTTTGATACAGACGTTCGATAAATCCAACATATACACCACACACAACACACTGCAACTGCCTCTGCAACGCAACGCTGCAGTTCAAACGCAGCGTTCCGTTGGAAATGAATGTACTTCTAATGTACCAAAATGCAAAACACTGTCGGTGTGATCGAGACGAAATGCTCGACGACGTTATTATGAAGTTAGGCCTGCTACAATCTCTAGCCCACTCCATATTTCCATATAGCCCATATCTAATGTCACCTAAACAAAGGCCCGATGCACAAATCGACACCAACCAACAACTGAAATGGTTTAACGATTCCCCAATATCATAATATAGTAATACAACTGAATCCGATCATGCTCAACGGAGACATCTAAACCAACAACAATGCATTCGATCCAAAGATGAGAATAAGACAGTCAAGCCGATACAGCAGACAGAGTGATAAGGCAATCTACCTCAGGAAGTCCAGCCACCCGTCCTTTATAATGGACGGATCCAACTGTAAAGAGAGGAAGTTGTCGTTTAGAACTTGTACTGGACTGCGGGTGTTGACATCCAGCAGAATCAGCGTCCTCTCCATTAACCCTGTTCTCTTCCCCCCGCCGCCCGGTGCAGGTCTCCGGTAGGTCGAAGAAGTGGAGATCACCGACTGCACCATCAGAGCAACGGATGCCAGCCACAGAGGGGAGCCTGGGAAGGGACATGTCGTCGGTTTGGGCATCTCCCTGGCTTGGTACCACGGATGGAACACTGTTCTTAATACGAAGGCCGTGCTCTGCGGTTTGAGGGAAGTTATACCTTATAGTCCGAATGCACTCTCCTTTTCCTTTGAGTGAAGAGATCTATATTTCTTTCTGTCCGTATCCCCCTGCGTCCCCCTCCGTGTTTTTGGAATCTGGAAAGGGTAGCGCACGCCCTGGGCCAGCCTTCCCGCTAGAAAGGGCCATGAGCCGGGGGGAGGAGAGGAGGCAGCGCCGCCCCGCTCCAGGACTCAGCAGTGTTTTTTCTCTAAGGTACTGTATGAAGGCTCATAGTAACCTTGAGGTGTAGGGGAGAAAACAGGGAGCTATTTATCAATATTCTAAGTGCGCATCGCAGAGCTCAACAAAATACTATTTCTTGTTTGTATGACTTGTGAACTTGATGTGCCTGCCACAAAACATCAATTTTCATGTAAATCTGATTTGAAATTTGTCTGATGCAATGATTGAATTGTGTATAAAACAAATGTATAATGAAATCATAACATTCATATGAATGTAGGACTATTTTAGATTTCAAAGTTATTTTTATGGTTTCCCCATGAGGAACCTGGGTTATACGCAGAACGTTAAAGTTATTTTTATGGTTTCCCCATGAGGAACCTGGGTTATACGCAGAACGTTAAAGTTATTTGTATGGTTTCCCCATGAGGGACCTGGGTTATACGCAGAACGTTAAAGTTATTTGTATGGTTTCCCCATGAGGAACCTGGGTTATACGCAGAACGTTAAAGTTATGTGTATGGTTTCCCCATGAGGAACCTGGGTTATACGCAGAACGTTAAAGTTATTTGTATGGTTTCCCCATGAGGGACCTGGGTTATACGCAGAACGTTAAAGTTATTTGTATGGTTTCCCCATGAGGGACCTGGGTTATACGCAGAACGTTAAAGTTATTTGTATGGTTTCCCCATGAGGGACCTGGGTTATACGCAGAACGTCAATAGAGGAAGAAACTAAATGGAAAGACGTCAAATAACGGTAATTTTCAAACCAAACTGGGAGAGGGACGCCTTATTTAGCCTACCGTGCAGGCCAGATTACCATTTCCTCGTTTTGCCAGTAAAATATAGGCCTAATTCCTACTTGTAAATGGCAACAATATATTTTAATGTTTTGTCACTCTCGGACAAAACAATACCAACACATCCTTATAACAAATGAAATTATTAAAAACAAGAGTTATGTAAACCGTGTATTCAAAAGTATTCTCTAGAAATAGCCTACGAAGGCAAAAACTAGTGGACCGTGGATCTTGGAAATAAGTGAGGATTTGTGTAACAAAATCTAATTAATCACGGAAATTACAATTGCATGGCCACGTAGGAGTCTGAACATTTATATTCTCCAATTATCTGTGAATCACACATCTCTCATGAAAGAAGGTTGGATGCCTTGGCCTAGTAAAACAAATACACGTCAAAGTACATACATTACATATAGACCCATTGATGTTCTTAAACTTTGAACGGAACGGTTTTTATGCACTGTGATCGAAAAGTTAACTCCTTGGGGTACGGTCCTAGATCAGTAAAAGTATGCGATAACATATTTTGTTGTGTTGGTTCTACGCACAAGTAGGCTGTGTAATGGACAAATCTGTATTCAATTGTGTTTTATTAAAATAGAGCAGCTGCGATCACCAGGCTAATGTTTTCTCATAGTTTGATCTGTGCTAATATGTTTACAGTTTAACCCGTGACTTCATCGCGCTTTACAGGCTTAACAATGATCAACCCTGAGCTTTGGAGGACACAACCAAACTCAGCCGTACTTGGTGCGCTTCCAAAAACATATTAAAAACGAATTTAGAACTCTACAGCCTACAGATTTAACATACCTATAAAAACGTTATATAAAGTCTCTCTCCAGATGTTCTTTGATCAGAGGGCCTACACACAGCTTTGTCGCTGGTGGTTATCCCAACAACTTCGCCTCACCTCGGCCTGGCTCGTCTCAGCCTAATGACTCTGGTCGCCTGAGGTCGCTGATTGTAGGCTACTTCCGTGTAGAGAAAGTGCCTGGTGCAGTGTGATTGGGAAGACTGAGATATGTAAAGAACGTTGTGTAATCCCCTCTGTTAAAGTCAACAGCTTGTATTGTCTACTTAACCAACTTCATGTTGGACGCACCAACATTAACACATTCAAACAACTGTTAGAAATCTCGATGTTCATTCTTGAAAGTTCGTGAGGCCTGGCTCAACTATATGCTATGTAGCAGGCGCTTTTGACCAAAGAATGCACAGTCACGTATAGGTGGTCCCGGAGATCGAACCCACTATCCTGGCGTTGAAAGCGCCATGCTCTACAAACTGAGCTAAAGAGAACCATAGTAAAACAAAGGTAATGTGGAGACAAACATCGACAGGACATGTACGACAAAGTCTTTAGCTGCTAGGGTATTGGAAAGCAACGAGCCCGTTGCTGTTCATCGATCATGGGTCAGCTTTATCAACTGTTCATAGATATGTGGTCCAGGATCAGACCCCAGGGTCCTATGAGACAGAACACTGTCCATCTATTCCAAATATACACCTCTAACAGCGGGGAGCAAACCTCCGCCTCCCTTTCAGCCTCTCCAAGCATCTCTACCTCTAGATATCAATATCTTCATATCGCAGTGGGATCTTCGCTTGATACATCACTTTACCAGGATAAGAAATGAGTCTTTGATATGTCCCGCCACGGCTGTAGCGGTCCTATGGCAACCGACCAAAATCCCTCTTCAGGTTACGGTCTTTTACTGCATGTCTATGGCAGATATACTGTAGACGTCATTTGGAGTCGTTTGATGTGCGTTTTAAGATGTCGAAGATACATTGTGTAAAGTGTGTGGGATTGAGAGGTAAACACAACATGTGATTTTCATAAAGGTTCGATGATTCCCCCCCAGTAGTTGTTATTAAAATGTTGAATAGAACACAAAGGGAATTATAACAAGTATTTAGTGCCCTGAACGATATGGAGACGGGTAGTCTATGGTGAATGCAATTAGTAAAAAAAAAAACATTGTTCTGATACTCAAATAGATGGGATAAAGCCACAGTCTGTAAGATTTCCAGAAATTACAACTAAATTGAATTATAATATAAAGAGTACTTTACATGAACTACAGCAAAACATTAAGGCCCAATAAGGCCCGCTATAGGCCTTGCCTAATCCAATGTTTATTTTATTCTAGTATGACACATAACATTATAGAAACGAGTTGTTGCCTATGTGAAAATATATTTCAACTTCAAACAATTGGAGTTCAATTGTGATAGCACATGATCAAAATGGAAGAACATTAAAGATGTGTTTTGTAGGATAGAAACATCTGCTCCTGGTGTGCTAGTGAACGCGCTACCTTCACACAGACGAGCATTTCTTGACTTCATCGTGTTTCTCATCACTGCATGGAACATTTGCCAAGTGTCAAATTCGTTTCGACTTAGAAAATAACGTAGGCCAACTAACATTACTCTTCTGCTTTTAACACTTGTCGAATGTTATCTCATGTCACCTTTTTTCCTACTAACTTAAACTATTTATGCCAGTGGTATAAGCCATCAAAAGTGTGTGTAGCCTATCGCTGACTTTGAGTAATTACTTTCGGAAGGTTTTGACAAAATAATGACTAAATGTTAAATATTATGACTTTAGGAAAACTATAACTTTTCGACTCCATTCATCAAATAATAATTTGAAAAAGTAAGCCCTGGCCTTGCATCCAAGTTGAAAAACTTTATACACACTGTAAACAACACCACCATACCCTAATAATAACATACTAATAATTATGACAATAATAATAACAACAACAGCCCTAACAGCCCAATAATATTATATTATAAACGAAAAATAGTCATTTACATGAGGGAAAAGTGCAACAGACAGTAGAACAACGAACACATCCCTACATGTAAAAACCATTTCGTCTGTGAAGCAATTATAGCCTATATGAAAACATATATTGTTGAAATGCATGTAGCTTTAAGAATTTAACAGAATTTAAGAGATCAATAAGACCTATACATTTTTGTGGTTATATGGCATATTATCTCTTAAAAATTATTCATATCTGACTTCGATTATGCTTCCAAATGAAAATATATTTTGGCAAATAAAAGTGATTTTGGAGCATGGTAGCAGAGAGGGAGCGGGGGCGAGGGAGGGAGTGAGGATAGGCTTTTTACGGACACACCACAAGCAGGATATTAGGCAAACTGTCTCAAACAGGCGAGGAAAGGGTCACGGCTTAAAAGGCACGGTTGACGGTCGCTCTTACGAATATTGGCGAAGTGTGAGGACCTGAAGAGCGGAAGCGTGCTTTTGTGTGAAATCTGCTGGTTTAGGAGGAGAATAGCAGAGACAGAGAGGTTGGCCTACCACTGGACGAAAGAGCGAAAGAGCGTTCGTGGACCCGGACACAACGTTTTGGAACAAGGAATATTGTCGTCTCTATCTATGGTCTCTATTCATGGCATTTTTTAATCATGGCCCAAGTCCCTGCGTGTTCTTATCTCTTTTTTGATTTATCCTAGTATTAAACCAAATTAATGGCGTGCTTTGCTCAATCTGTCCACATTTCTCGTTTTGTGGCTTAGAGTAGTTTAACATGTAGGCTATACTAAAATCTGAACATATATCTTAAATAGACTTTGGCACCAGGCCTACAATTAAGAAAATGTCGTTTGCATTTGTTCGTAGGCCTAAATCTGATTGGTTCGTGTAAAGTCTAAATAATATATAAATAACAATTGCGGGTGTAAATAATTAGAAAATTATAAATAAGGCCCAAAACATTGACCCATAACCTATTATTGTCTTTAAAATACAACTATGCTTTTATTACTGTACTAATTAAATCACTTTAATGTCTATAACCTATAATGTGAAATGAAATGACATGACTCACATCAGGAGGCTAAATGAACAACTTGACTTCAGTTGAAGAGCTCCTTCAGCGGAATTTGATTCCAGAGCTGCTGAGGAGTCTACACTGCCATCTCGTGGAATACTGTATAATAGTTTCTAGAAAAATCGACTGACCCAATGTGATAATGATGCTGATGATGATAATTATGATGAGGATTATTGTGATGGTAATGATTCTGATGATGAGGAGGATGCTGATTGTGGGAAAAAATAGCCTTATAGAGAAACAGTGACACAAAATGAACAAACGCAGACGCACACACTAGCCTGGCTGACGCAAGACCCACGTGTCTACACAGTTTGCTGCGCATCAGTCCGGTGTCAGCGAGACGACACATACAGCGCTGGAAAAAGTACTCAACGCTCATACTTTAGTAAAAGTAAACATACCTTAATAGAAAATGACTCAAATAAAAGTAAAAGTCACCCAGTAAAATAATAATTGAGTAAAAGTCTAAAAGTATCTGGTTTTAAATATACTTCAGTAGAGTGGTGGAAAAAGTACTCAATTGTAATACCTGAGAAAAAGTAAAAAGCACAAGTAAATGCTATACATCAAATTCCTTATATTAAACAAACCAGACAGCACCATTTACAGACAGACAGGGTCGAACTCCAACACTCAGACATCATTTACTAACACAGTATTCGTGTTAAGTGAGTCTGCCAGAACAGAGGCAGTAGGGATGACAAACGTTATATTGATAGGTGCGTGAATTTGACCATGTTGTTGTCCTACCTGAGCATTCGACATGTAACAGTACTTTTGGGTTTCAGGGGAAATGATTGGGAGTAAAAAGTACATCTATTTTTTAGGAATGTAGTGGAGTAAAAGTAAAAGTAGTCAAAAATATCAACAGTAAAGTAGATACCCCCCCAAAAACGACACACACACACACGAGTAGACTACTTGGTGTGTTTCTATGATTGTGGTCTCTGCACGGAGCGACAGACAGTCACCCTGGGAAGTAGCTCTGATGATAGGGCATTTCCTGTCTTCTATTTTTAGATTGTAATGGCACGCAAAATGACATTACGTCATTGTACTGCATGGGATTGTGTAAGGCCCACACATGCCCGATCTCTCTCTCTCTCTCTCTCTCTCTCTCTCTCTCTCTCTCTCTCTCTCTCAACCCACTTTTCTCTCTTTCCTCAGTATGTGGCTGTCCAGCTGTTATGCTGATTCAAGCAGAGCCAGCGTAAAAACCGTGACCACGTGACCCAACCTCCGCCAATGTCCCTCTGTAGTTTATTCAGCATGATGGCTGCTGATGCTGCGGTAGCTTCCTCCTCACCTCATCGCATCTCACCTCATCCCTGCCGCCTGCTGTCGTTTCACCTCTTTACCTTTCTCATCCTCCTCTTCTTTCTCCCAGCCCAGGCGAAGGGATTGCTTGGCGTCCGCCCAGAGGACACTAAAGCCGGGGATCTGTCAGTGCAGGACGGGCTGCTCCAGGCGACCGAGGGTACGCGGTTCATGCTGCGGGTTTACTACGCAGCATCCTCGGTTACACAGACAGCCAACAACCACTCTGGGAGTGGGAGACCAGAAGCTGACGCTGCCGCACCATGGATCGCATTCATAGAAGAACCAGGTGGAGAGCGAAAGCGAGGAGAGGGGGAGGGACTGGTCAGTTTATTGAATGTATTGACCATTTACCATTAAAGCTATATATGAAATATTTTTTATGAAATAACCTAAATATCGTGATAAAATATCAATTGTATTTAGATCCCTTCCAAACGGAACCCGTGCGTGGACGAGCTCGCTCGGAGTTCTGACATCGAGCTGCTGGGTTCCTTCAGGTCTGCGTCCAGCCACAACTCTGTTCTAGGTCCGTTTATTTTGTCTATACTTACATGTTTTTATCGTTGTTGAATCTTAGATTACATTTTAAAATAATAATAATCTTACATGTTATTGTGCGTTTTTCTTTTGTCTGATGATGACCTTTTTGGAATTTGATTCTGATTCTATAGTGGAGCTGCTCGCCAAAGACCTGCGCAAAGATGAGCGGATCAAATACTACTCCATGTGCGCGTTTGACGGAGTGAAGTGGGAGCATTTCAGCACCAGAGACTTCTGGCTAGCGGTGGTGGAGCGACCCCCGCATGCGGATGTGTGGCTCCAGTTGGGGGTGTCGGTGATTTTATTGGGACTCTCTGCGCTTTGCAGCGGGCTGAACATCAGTATGCTAGCCATGGATCCCGTCGAGCTCCGCGTTCTCCAAAACAGCGGCACCGAGAAGGAACAAAAATACGCACACAAGATCGAATCCGTGCGTAAACATGGCAACTACATCCTATGTACTGTGGTACTGGGAAACGTGCTGACCAACACCTGTTTCGTGGTGTGGATGTGCCAGATTATAGGGATGACTCCCACCTCCCTTGCTACCTGCACTTTCGGTATATTCTTCATAGGAGAGATCCTGCCTCACTCTGTGGCATCCAGACACAGCCTCGCCATCGCCTCCAAAACAGTCTGGGCCACCCGGCTTCTAATGCTGGTCTCCTTCCCCATCTCCTACCCCGTCTCCAAGCTCCTAGACATCATGCTTCACCAGGAGATCAGTAACTTCTACACCAGAGAGAAACTGGTGGCCATGCTGCGCGTCACAGACCCCTACCACGACCTGGTCAAAGAGGAACTAAACATCATCCAGGGCGCTCTGGAGTTACGCACCAAGACCGTAGAACAAGTTCACACCCCGCTGGCGGACTGTTATATGCTCTCCTCAGATGCTGTTCTAGACTTCTGTACCATGTCTGACATCATGCAGAGCGGGTTCACCCGGATCCCGGTCTATGAGAACGACAGGTCCAACATCGTTGATATCCTCTTCGTCAAAGACCTGGCGTTCGTGGACCCGGATGACTGCACCCCGCTGAAGACCATCACCCAGTTCTACAAACACCCCATGCACTGTGTGTTCAGAGACACCAAACTGGATGTGATGCTGGAGGAGTTCAAGAGAGGTAATAGGATGGGCCATCTGGCATTTCAGACCGGGCTAGGGGCGGACGGGCCATCTGGGATTTCAGACCGGGCCAGGGGCAGACTGGCCATCTGGCATTTCAGACCGGGCTAGGGGCGGACGGGCCATCTGGGATTTCAGACCGGGCCAGGGGCAGACTGGCCATCTGGCATTTCAGACCGGGCTAGGGGCGGATGGGCCATCTGGCATTTCAGACCGGGCTAGGGGCGGATGGGCCATCTGGCATTTCAGACCGGGCTAGGGGCGGACGGGCCATCTGGCATTTCAGACCGGGCTAGGGGCGGATGGGCCATCTGGCATTTCAGACCGGGCTAGGGGCGGACGGGCCATCTGGCATTTCAGACCGGGCTAGGGGCGGATGGGCCATCTGGCATTTCAGACCGGGCTAGGGGCGGATGGGCCATCTGGCATTTCAGACCGGGCTAGGGGCGGACGGGCCATCTGGCATTTCAGACCGGGCTAGGGGCGGATGGGCCATCTGGCATTTCAGACCGGGCTAGGGGCGGATGGGCCATCTGGCATTTCAGGCTGG
Source organism: Salmo salar (assembly GCF_965601325.2). NCBI lineage: Eukaryota > Metazoa > Chordata > Actinopteri > Salmoniformes > Salmonidae > Salmo > Salmo salar. Next base: position 28,315,226 of record NC_138318.1, on the reverse strand, counting down.
TCCATTTTTGGGCCAGTGGGCCTGTCTAACTTGTTTGTTTTTTTGTCTGCAAAATGATCATTATCTGGATAATAATGGGGGTAAAACAAAAAATGGGCAGGTGTGGGGGCCTCAAGGAAAACATTTTCTCCAAGACAGATTTCTGGTCCCAGTCCGCCCCTGAGCCAGGTAGATCCCACTCACACCTGAGTTCAGTCTACACTGTTGTAGAGAGAAAAAATGATATGCAAAATCAGGTAGCATATATAGAGTTAAATATGTAGGAAATGCACCACCATTTTGTAAGACAACAGGTGGAGGTGTATTCTCCAGAGTCATACTCAGTACATTGTTAGCAGCTATATACAAGTAATGTAGATTGTTGAGTGGGTGAAATGAACAGGCATGGTTTCTCTCCTGTGTGTTGCATGATAAAAATAAGTAGATTTCATGTGATCTGACAGTTAGCGAGAATCACACTGGAGGCTTTGGGATGGAGACAGCAGTGTCCACTAGGACGAGAGCTTATTTAAAAGGACTAGGGCTTCATTCATATGCTATTCAGATTGACACGGTTGGTTTGTCCGTGAGGGCTCAGAGATGGTCATCTGAACGGTTTAATTATGGAAATGAGTTGGATAAGAGGGCCTTATTCAATCAACATTATTTTTGTGGAGTGACTCAAAGTAACATTCACGTTTTCAATGAAATGTATGTTTATCACATTCATCATCATCTGGTTGTCTGGGGTCGATGGCAGTAGAAGTGGGACTTCCAGAGCTGCCTGTTCTCCACTGCAGACGCAGTCTCCTCTTCCTCCAGTCCGGTGTCACATTTAAGCTGGTCCACACACATGATTACTGGGTTGCCCCTTCTGCTGGTACCATGCTGTGGTTGCCAGAGGATCAGTTCACTGGCAGAGATGTTCTATTGTCTGTAAGAGCGTCTGAGGAGAGCAGGGATGCTGGCCCATGTTGACCCCAATGCTTCACAAAGTTGTGTCAAGTTGTCTGGTTGTCCTTTGGGTGGTGGACCATTCTTGGTGCACACAGGAAACTGTTGCAGTTCTTTACTTAAACCGGTGCGCCTGACTACCTTTCCCCGTTTCTTGTCTTGCCCATTCACCCTCTGAATGGCATACTGTACTTACACAATCCATGTCTCAAGGCTTCAAAACCCAGCTTTAACCTGACTCCTCCCCTTCATCTACACTGATTGAAGGGAATTTAACAAGTGACATCAATAAGGGATCATAGCTTTCACCTGGATTCACCTGGTCATTCTATGTCATGGAAAGAGCATTTATTCCACATTTTTTTGTACACTCATTATATATTGCGTTTGAGTTTGTTTATTTGTATTTTTACAGGGACAGTGCACATTAATCAACGTTTTAGTAAAAGTGCCTGGTTTTAGCCATCTAGCTCATTTTCAACCACAGTCCCTGGGCAGGTTATTTAACACAATTCCAATTCCAATGCAGACAGACAATGAGCAGTGAGCACATGCAGAGCAACAGTTGACAACCAACACGTTACACGCTCTCCTCCTCTCCCACTCTCCTCCTCTCCTCTCCTCCCCTTCTCCCCTTCTCCCCCTCTCCCCCTCTCCCCCTGTGATGGAGGCTGATTCAGGAAGGCAAGGGGGTTAGGAGGGAGTTGGGAGGTGGGGAGTCTTACATGAAATGTCACATGTCAGAACCTCAGCAGGTAGCCTAGCTGGCGTTTGGCCAGTAACCGAAAGGCTGCTGGTTTGAATCCCCGAGCCGACTAGGTGAAAAATCTTTTGATGTGCTCTTGAGCAAGGCACCTAAACCTAATTGCTCCTGTAAGTCACTCTGGATAAGAGCATCTGCTAAATGACTAAAATGTAACTGTAAAAAGGATGACATTTTTCACAAGCCATGGAAAGAAACCAGTGTCTCCGATGTTGTTTAAGCAGTGTAATGTATAAATTGTTATCTAAGATGCTGCCTTTCATAGTGGTCAGTTCTTAAAAAATTCAGACAGACAAACAGACAAAGCAACATAGGACAAGCAACACGTAGCAGACAGACAAACAGACAGCACAAAAAATACAAAAAGCAACAAAACAAAATCCATAAAAGCAACAAAGTGTTTCCACACCTCACAAGCTACAGACACAACAGATAACATGGAAAGCTGCACACACACACACACACACACACCACACACACACACACACACACACACACACACACACACACACACACACACACACACACACACACACACACACACACACACACACACACACACACACACACACACACACACACACACACAGCACTGAGAGTATTTTCCTTTGGGATCTGGCCAGTTGTCAGTAATACTAAGACAGAAATATGACTAATTTCAGCTGGGACAAGAATCAATCTCTGGCTTAACGGCTACTTCAGTAAGAGTCTCCTGGATAGTGTTGATTTTTAATCTGCTTTAATAACAGAAGGATTTCCAGACTCATCACAAATTTATCCTACTATCCACAGCTCAGACATCTATATAATCATGGAAAGTAAATGCTGATTTCTGTAACCTCTCACTCCTCCCCCCTCCTTCCCCGCTCCCTCCCTCCCCCCCTCCCTATTTTTCTCCTCCTAATCTCTCTCCCAGGTAAATCCCACCTGGCTATAGTCCACAGGGTGAACAGTGAGGGGGAGGGGGACCCCTTTTATGAGGTCCTGGGAATTGTTACTTTGGAGGACGTTATCGAAGAAATCATCAAGTCTGAGATTGTGGACGAGACAGACCTCTACAGTATGTATAACAACTCTCTTTCTCTCTTTATAGATACACTGCATGACCAAAAGTATATGGACACCTGCTCGTCCAACATCTCATTCCAAAATCATGGCCATTAATATGGAGTTGGTCCCCTCTTTGCTCCTATAACAGCCTCTACTCTTCTGGGAAGGCTTTCCACTTTCCACTAGGCCTGGCTCGCAGTCGGTGTTCCAATTCATTCCAAAGGTGTTCGATGGGGTTGAGGTCAGGGCTCTGTGCAGGCCAATCAAGTTCTTCCACACCGATCTCGACAAACCACTTCTGCACGGACCTCGATTTGTACACAGGGGCATTGTCATGCTGAAACAGGAAAGGGCCTTCCCCAAACTGTTCTGCAAACTGTTACCACAAAGTTAGATGCATAGAATCATCTAAAATGTCATTATATGCTGTAACGTTCAGATTTCCCTTCACTGGAACTAAGGGGCCTAGCCCGAATCATGAAAAACAGCCCCAGAACATTATTCCTCCTCCACCAAACTTTACAGTTGGCACTATGCATTCGGGCAGGTAGCGTTCTCCTGGCATCCGCCAAAATCAGATTCGCCCGTCGGACTGCCAGATGGTAAAGCGTGATTCATCACTCCAGAGAACGCGTTTCCACTGCTCCAAAGTCCAATGGCGGCGATCTTTACTTCACTCCAGCAGACGCTTGGCATTGCGCATTCTGATCTTAGGCTTGTGTGCTGCTGCTCTGCCATGGAAACCCATTTCATGAAGCTCCCGATGAACAGTTATTGTGCTGACGTTGCTTCCAAAGGCAGTTTGGAACTGGGTAGTGACTGTTGCAACCGAGGACAGACAATTTTTACGTGCTACGCGCTGCAGCACTCGGTGCTTCCGTTCTGTGAGCTTGTGTGGCCTACCACTTTGCGGCTGAGCCATTGTTGCTCCTAGATGTTTCCACTTCCCAATAACAGCACTTACAGTTGACCTGGGCAGCTCTAGCAGGGCAGAAAGTTGACGAACTGACTTGTTGGAAAGGTAGCATCCTATGACGGTGGCACGTTGACAGTCACTGAGCTCTTCATTAAGGCCATTCTACTGCCAATGTTTGTCTAAGGAGATTTCATGGCTGTGTGTTAGATTTTATACACCGTCAGCAACTGATGTGGCTGAAATAGCCTGATCCACTCATTTGAAGGAGTGTCCACATACTTTTGTATATATAGTGCATCTCTCTCTGTCTCTCTCTTCCTGTCACCCTCTAAGCTATTGATCGCCCCTTAACCCTCCCTGCTGCTCCCATAACGTGATCTGATGCATAATTAATCAGAAGTAATTAACTTATCCCATTGATAATTACTACTGGCTTAATCGGTGCTTAACACTCTCTCTGCAGTGTGTGTGTGTGTGTGTGTGTGTGTGTGTGTGTGTGTGTGACAGAGTGAGACAAAGAGAGAGACAGACAAACGTTTTGGTGTAGCAGCTACGGTATTTTGTATGTTTACATTATGCTGTATTATTAAATGTTGCATCTGTCTACTATGTAAACTGCAACCACTTGTAGGGTAAGTCATGTGCTGTGTGCATAATAACAGACTGGGAACATCATTCCATTTTCAAACCTATAACATGTTTAATTGCAAGGAGAATGTACTGTATAAAGTTGACTCCACAGCGAGAGGGAGAGAGAGAGAGAGAGAGGGGGGGGGGGGGGGGAAGTATGTGTGTGTGCATGTGTGCCATGCATGCTCATGCATGTGTGTGTGCTGTTTAAATATAGCACAGGGCAGTTCATCTCAGTAACTGTGCTCCGCAGGCCTCAGTACAGAACTGGGTATTCAACACAATTTGATCGTCATAACATCATTATACCAATCCAATCAGAAACCTATCCCATTACCAGACAAATGAAGATTTCATTCATTGATGGATGGATGGATTGATTGGTTAATTGATTCATTGATTGTTCCCTAGCTGATAAAAGGACTAAGAGGCGTGTGTCTCATCATGAGAGGAAGCAACATGACTTCTCTATCTTTAAAATGTCAGAGAATGAGATGAAGGTGAAGATGTCTCCTCAACTGCTGCTAGCTACACACCGCTTCCTGGCCACAGGTAGGACCTCTGTGTATGGGTGGATGGATGTGTGTGTTTGTGTGTGTGTGCGTTTACACTCTTCTCTGTCTGTCTCTCTCTCTCTCTGTGTGTGTTTGTGTAGAAGTGGAGCCCTTCAAGCCATGTCATCTCTCAGAGAAGATTCTCCTTTGTCTGATCAAACACCCCAGTGTCGTTCAGGAACTTAAGTTTGACAGGAAGAACAAAGGAGCACCACAGCACTTCCTGTATATGAGGAACAAACCTGTCGACTACTTTGTCCTGATTTTACAGGTACACACCATACACACTGATACCACACTGTCTTGGTTCTACATAAACACCTAGGGTTGCAAAACTACCGGTATTTTACCAAAGCTTGGAAATGTATGAAAACTTTGTTGTTTAATAGTCTGTCTGTGTGTTATGTCATTCCAGGGTAAAGTTGAGGTGGAGATTGGTAAGGAGGCTCTTCGTTTTGAGAACGGCGCTTTCTCCTACTATGGCATGCCAGCCCTCATACCACCACTACCTATAGGTAAATACACTCCCGGCCCCAACAACACACAATGAGATTTTATCAGTTGGTGTTAGTGATTATAATGTTGTTGATGATGACGTTGATGAAGAGGATTTATTGTCATCGAATGGGACATTCTTACCCCAGCTTCCCCTGTTCTAAATGCTACAGTATCACAATATTTCTATGTTATGTGTGTGCGTGAAATCCACTGTCGATTTCTCTTGAATCTGTGGGATAAGATGGCTGCAGTGGAAACTATGTAACTGCAGTAATTAAAGCTGTTTAAGAAAATGGTTCGGTAGAAAGACATGTCCTGGCCTGGGTTATATAACACCCAGCTTACACTGATAAGCAGACACAAAAACCAGCCCAGTGTGTGGTGGTGTGTGTGTGTGTGAACACGCATGTGTTTGCGCTTGTCTAATAGAGAGCAAGAGAGAGACAGAAAGAACGAGAAGAGAGTGAGGAAGAGAAAAAAATGGACAGAATCTAATCAAACTCATCTCCAGTCAACAGGTTTGGTTCTGGTAGCAGTGGGTTGAACCAGTCAGACTCTGTCCTATCAGGAGGCAGTGTGGGTCAGCTGAGTATAGGAGGGGGAGGAGTCTACCTACCTGACTTCTCTGTCAGACAACTCACTGACCTACAGATTATTAAGGTAACACACACCTGCACCATCCACAAAACTACACTAAATATATTCATTTGACCAAATAATTGAAACACACTGTTTTGCAATGGTCTACAGTAGCCTCAACAGCACTCTGTATGGTAGCACCATGGTGTAGCCGGAGGACAGCTAGTTTCCGTCCTCCTCTGGGTACATTGACTTCAATACAAAACCTAGGAGGCTCATGGTTCTCACCACCTTCCATAGACTTACATAGTAATTATGACAACTTCCAGAGGACGTCCTTCAACCTATCAGAGCTCTTAGAGCATGAACTGACATGTTGTCCACCAAATCAAAGGATCAGAGAATTAATTTAGTTCCAAAAGCATAAGTTACAGCTAGCTAGCACTGCAGTGCATAAAATGTGGTGAGTAGTTGACTCAAAGAGAGAGAAAGACAATAGTTGAACAGTTTTGAACAAATTCATTTATTCAAAAATGAAGGAGAAGCAAGAGAGAGAGAGTGCTAGCTATTTCTTCATAGCATTTTTTTTTTTGCTTTCACTTACTTACTTAGAGAATGCAGCTAGCTAGTTTAGCCTACTCAAACACCAGGCTCAAACAGAGGGATGCTATGTTAGCTAGCTGACTATGGCTACCCAACACTGGAACATTTCCAAGTCAAGGTAAGCTTTTGGCTTTATAAATGTATTGCCACCGGGGCCCACCGGTGTAACTGCTAAACTGCTAGCTGTACACTGTACTGCATGATTGTAGCGGGTTTACTAACACGTTAGTTCTAGTAGCTATGTTGACTACTCTGACATTAGCTAATATGGTGACAAAGATGTAGGCTGTGTAGCGGTTAGCGGTTATGGTATAAAGGTTTGACTTGGAAAGGTGTTTTCGCCTGGTCACAGACATCTGTGGTGTTGTGCAATGGAGTCCATAAGCGACGGGAAAAGGTGAGAGGAGAAGCGCGCGTAAATGCGAGAAGGAATTATACAATGAGCAAAGTGATCATGGTGTTTGTATGTGGCTGCTATGAAAGTGATCTGCGTTTGCGGGTGATCAGGGGTGTATTCATTCCGCCGATTAGAAATGTTTTTCAACAGAAATGGAAGCAAATGGAACGAAATGGGGATGAACATACCTGAATTTTTCCAATAGAAACTCTCGTTTGCAACTGTTCCAGTAATGATTGCACCCTAGATCAGATAGATGCAGGCAAGAGTGTGCAAGTCGGTATTGAATGTTTCACTCTGTCCCATTAATTACTCAAATCTTCCTCTCGACCTGTGTGCATCTACATTGTAAACTTTCATGGGTAAGCTAGGTTGTAGCAACCTCATGATGGGTATAGGGAAAATTTGAGTATCATGTAGTAGAAATAAGGCCTCCCTCATCTTTAACGTCACCGACCACCACTGACGTGCACAACACTTAAAATAGACCTAAACTTCTAACTACCCAGAACCGTACTGCATCTCATTTTCATTTCCCTTTAAAACGTCTTAATCCCTGATTTTGACTGAACACAGACACATCCTCTCTCCCTCTATCCTTCTCTCTCTCCCTCCTTCCCTCTTTTTCCTTTTAATCTCTTAGCTTAACTTTAATCATTGGGGATAAATGACCTCCATTTTCAGTATGAATAATTTAGACTAAAAGTGATGGATGTACATCCTGAGTACACACACACACTCCCTCACCCCTCCCCCAGGTCATAAATATAGTTTGAGAAAGAAAGATCACTAGCGCGCACACACACAAACGTAGCATTTACATAGAGAAACAGCTTGGTGGTGTGTGTGTGTGTCTATATATAGATATTTGCTTATATTAGTTTATATTGTGTGTTGATAATGTTGTGTTAACACTGTATTTGTGGAGTGTGATGATAATGTGTTGATACTCTATTTGTGGAGTGTGTTGATGATGTTGTGTTGATACTGTATTTGTGCTTGTGTTGATCATGTGTTAATACTGTATTTGTGCTTGTGTTGATGATAATGTGTTGATACTGTATTTGTGGAGTGTGTTGATGTGTTAATACTGTATTTGTGCTTGTGTTGATGATAATGTGTTGATACTGTATTTGTGGAGTGTGTTGGTACTGTATTTGTGGAGTGTGTTGGTACTGTATTTGTGGAGTGTATTGGTACTGTATTTGTGGAGTGTATTGGTACTGTATTTGTGGAGTGTGTTGGTGATGATGTGTTGATATTGTATTTGTGGCGTGTTTTCCTGTCTCCTAGATCTCGAGGAACCACTACCAGAATGCACTAACAGCCAGTCTTATGGACAGTGTACCCCAGACCCCCGATCCTGAGGGGAGACCCACCATCCCTGAGACCCGCTCCCACAGCATCGCACTACCCCTGACACACACATACACTCACCTGCGACCCGTCCTGGAACGGCACACGCACACAGAGGACAACACTGGACCACTCACCTCACAGCTCAATGAGAGGAATCGCATTGTCCGTAAGTGGAGTGGTGCGCCTCAGCTACTCCACCATCTCTAGCCTGACTAGACCCAGCCTCATCTACCCCACCATCTCTAGCCTGACTAGACCCAGTCTCCGCTACCCCACCATCTCTAGCCTGACTAGACCCAGCCTCCGCTACCCCACCATCTCTAGTCTGACTAGACCCAGCCTCCGCTACCCCACCATCTCTAGTCTGACTAGACCCAGCCTCCGCTACCCCACCATCTCTAGTCTGACTAGACCCAGCCTCCGCTACCCCACCATCTCTAGCCTGACTAGACCCAGCCTCAGCTACCCCACCATCTCTAGCCTGACTAGACCCAGCCTCAGCTACCCCACCATCTCTAGCCTGACTAGACCCATCCTCATCTACACCACCATCTCTAGCCTGACTAGACCCAGCCTCAGCTACCCCACCATCTCTAGCCTGACTAGACCCAGCCTCAGCTACCCCACCATCTCTAGCCTGACTAGACCCATCCTCATCTACACCACCATCCCTGGCATGACTAGGCCGCATCTCATGGAGGGTGTCCAGATAGATCTGGACTTCTATGCACAGAAGGGGTTGGAACAAGGGGACAAGGGAGGGAGATGTTGAGACTGAAAAGAGTTAGCACTTCACTGAGAAGCAGCCTCTGTCCTGATTTTCACAACAGTACTGTATCCCTCTCCAGGCAGTAAGTCAGATGGACAGAGGAGCCCCAGTGACTCAGTGTTTCTACGGATGGATGACATTCCCTACATCCGAGAAGACCGACCGGAAGACTGTCAGGAAGACCAACCAGAGGAGCCACCAGAGAGGAAACCGGAAGACCTCCCGGAAGATCGAACAAAAGACCGTCCGGAAGACTGTCCAGAAGACCGTCTGACAGATTGTCTGGAAGGCCATCCGGGAAAATGGCTGGTAGAATATCCAGAAGACCAGCTGGTAGAAATTCCAGAAGACCAGCTGGAAGACCAGCTGGAAAGCCAAGAAGAGAATGGTAAGGAGACCTGTTATATAACACCCAGCTTACACTGATAAGCAGTGTATGTGAGTGTGTTGTAAGCTTCTATAGCTGTTATATACAGTTGAAGTCGGAAGATTACATACACTTTAGCCAAATACATTTAAACTCTGTTTCACAATTCCTGACATTTAATCCTAGTAAAAAATCCCTGTCAGAGGTCAGTTAGGATCACCACTTTATTTTAAGAATGTGAAATGTCAGAATAATATTAGAGTGAATGATTTATTTCATCACATTCCCAGTGGGATAGAAGTTCACATAGACTCAATTAGTATTTGGTAGCATTGCCTTTAAATTGTTTAACTTGGGTCAAACGTTTCAGGTAGCCTTCCACAAGCTTCCCACAATAAGTTGGGTGAATTTTGGCACATTCCTCCTGACAGAGCTGGTGTAACTGAGTCAGGTTTGTAGGCCTCCTTGCTCGCACACACTTTTTCAGTTCTGCCCACAAATTTTCTATGGGATTGATGTCAGGGCTTTGTGATGGCTACTCTAATACCTTGACTTTGTTGTCCTTAAGCCATTTTGCCACAACTTTGGAAGTATGCTTGGGGTCATTGTCCATTTGGAAGATCCATTTGCAACCAAGCTTTAACTTCCTTACTGATGTCTTGATGTTTCTTCAATATATCCACATAATTTTCCTGCCTCATGATGCCTCCTATTTTGTGAAGTGGAGCAATCCCTCCTGCAGCAAAGCACCCCCACAACATGATGCTGCCACCCCCGTGCTTCACGGTTGGGATGGTGTTCTTCGGCTTGCAAGCCTCCCCCTTTTTCTTCCAACCATAACGATGGTCATTATGGCCAAACAGTTCTATTATTTTATCATCAGACCAGAGGACAATTCTCCAAAACCGTAGTCTGGCTTTTTTATGGCGGTTTTGGAGCAGTGGCTTCTTCCTTGCTGAACAGCCTTTTAGGTTATGTCGATGTAGGACTCGTTTTACTGTGGCTATAGATACCTAGCACCTGTTTCCTCTAGCATCTTCACAAGGTCCTTTGCTGTTGTTCTGGGATTGATTTGCACTTTTCACACCAAAGTACTTTCATCTCTAGGAGACAGAACGCGTCACCTTCCTGAGTGGTATGACGGCTGCGTGGTCCCATGGTGTTTATACTTGCGTACTATTGTTTGTACAGATGAACGTGGTACCTTCAGGCATTTGGAAATTGCTCCCAAGGATGAACCAGACTTGTGGAGGTCTACAATTTTTTTTCTGAGGTCTTGGCTGATTTCTTTTGATTTTCACATGATGTCAAGCTAAGAGGCACTGAGTTTGAGGTAGGCCTTGAAATACATCCACAGATACACCTCCAATTGACTCAAATTATGTCAATTAGCCTATCAGAAGCTTCAAAAGCCATGACATCATTTTCTGGAATTTTCCAAGCTGTTTAAAGGCACAGTCAACTTAGTGTATGTAAACTTCTGACCCACTGGAATTGTAATACAGTGAATTATAAGTGAAATAATCTGTCTGTAAACAATTGTTTGAAAAATTACTTGTGTCATGCACAAAGTAGATGTCCTAACCGACTTGCCAAAACTATAGTTTGTTAACAATACATGTGTGGAGTGGTTGAAAAACGAGTTTTAATGACTCCAACCTAAGTGTATGTAAAGTTATCTGTGTCGAGTTGCTAAGGCAACGGGCCTGCCTGCCCTGTTCTAAGAGGAGAAGACGAAAAAATGCAAGGAAGTCAAGATGGTGACAGCTGTACAAATAACTCATCCATAGGGCTTTACTTCTCAAACACGGCAGAAAGCTAACACAATATGATGTCCCGTCACCTTATTTATTCAGCCACTTACTTAGATTAACTAGCAAGTTAAATTTAAGGGTCGTGTTAATGCAGAATTCTGCGTTTTTCACGCTGGAAAAAAAGGGTAAAATGCATAAGAAATATGTTGCTGCGTTTTGTAAAGGCAGATTTAAAATGCTTCTCATTGTAATTTCTGCTCAGCATCAGACTAATTCTGTGCTTCAGTTGCACTTCACTCAGATGAGAATTCATGATCAGGCATTCTATCAGCAGACAGAGCTCTGACTGATGTGTAGCTACTTTTCTCCTGTACTTTTCAGTGTGGCCAGCCTAGTTCTCTGGTAAAATACCAGATTAACTTCAAGAAAGACATCAGGAAATGTAGCTGGCTACATTCTTTCAATGATACACAGACATATGATGGCCATGCATCGTTTCCGCAAAAAAATACCTTGGTTTTTCATGAAGCTGATTTACTTGTGTGGCTGCCAGCCAAATAGCATTGCATTTCTTTTGTCATCGGATGAAAATGAATCTATTTTCTGCCAAATGTGTTGCCCTAATATATTACTGCAACACATTTGACCTACCTGCTCCCGCTTTCTCCCTTTGTGCTATTTACAAACACCAAACACGTGACTGGCTCAACTGTTCTGGGGCTCTACGGTATGGTAAACTGGTGAAATGAAGAAGGCGATCTGCTTCATCTCCTAAGGTATTGCACAAGTTGACTCTAGGTATTTACTCAGTCCTCACAAGTCTAGTGAAGTTTGAAAAATCATTCCATGGAAACAGTGCCTAGAGCAGTGCCAAGGCCATGGTATGAGTAATGGTATTTATTTATAGTCTTGTAGGTTGTAGCAGATTTTGTAATGGGCTTTGTTCATACACTTCTCATTTCTCTACTCTCCCTCTCTCTACTCTCCACCTCTCTCTTTCTCCTCTACTCTCCACCTCTCTCTTTCTCATCTACTCTCCACCTCTCTCCTCTATTCTCCACCTCTCTCCTCTATTCTCCATCTCTCTCTCTCCTCTATTCTCCACCTCTCTCTCTCTCCTCTCTCTACCTCTCTCCTCTACACCCTCTCTCGCTCTCTCCTCTACACCCTCTCTCGCTCTCTCCTCTACACCCTCTCTCGCTCTCTCCTCTACACCCTCTCTCGCTCTCTCCTCTACACCCTCTCTCGCTCTCTCTCTCCTCTTCTCTCTCTCTACTGTACACCTCTCTCTCTCCTCTATTCTCCATCTCTCGCTCTCTCTCTACTCTCCACCTCTCTCGCTCTCTCCTCTACACCCTCTCTCTCTCTCTCCTCTCCTCTCCCCCTCTCTCCTCTCCTCTCCACCTCTCTCTCTCTCTCTCGTCTTCTCTCTCTCTCTCGTCTTCTCTCTCTCCCTCTCGTCTACTCTCCCTCCCTCTCGTCTACTCTCCCTCCCTCTCGTCTACTCTCCCTCCCTCTCGTCTACTCTCCCTCCCTCTCGTCTACTCTCCCTCCCTCTCGTCTACTCTCCCTCCCTCTCGTCTACTCTCCCTCCCTCTCGTCTACTCTCCCTCCCTCTCGTCTACTCTCCCTCCCTCTCGTCTACTCTCCCTCTCTCTCGTCTACTCTCCCTCTCTCTCGTCTACTCTCCCTCTCTCTCGTCTACTCTCCCTCTCTCTCGTCTACTCTCCCTCTCTCTCGTCTACTCTCCCTCTCTCTCGTCTACTCTCCCTCTCTCTCGTCTACTCTCCCTCTCTCTCGTCTACTCTCCACGTCTCTCGTCTACTCTCCACGTCTCTCGTCTACTCTCCACGTCTCTCGTCTACTCTCCACGTCTCTCGTCTACTCTCCACGTCTCTCGTCTACTCTCCACGTCTCTCGTCTACTCTCCACGTCTCTCGTCTACTCTCCACGTCTCTCGTCTACTCTCCACGTCTCTCGTCTACTCTCCACGTCTCTCGTCTACTCTCCACGTCTCTCGTCTACTCTCCACGTCTCTCGTCTACTCTCCACGTCTCTCTCTCTCTCCTCTTCTCTCTCTCTCTCTCTCCTCTTCTCTCTCTCTCTCTCTCCTCTTCTTCTCTCTCTCTCTCCTCTTCTTCTCTCTCTCTCTCCTCTTCTTCTCTCTCTCTCTCCTCTTCTTCTCTCTCTCTCTCCTCTTCTTCTCTCTCTCTCTCCTCTTCTTCTCTCTCTCTCTCCTCTTCTTCTCTCTCTCTCTCCTCTTCTTCTCTCTCTCTCTCCTCTTCTTCTCTCTCTCTCTCCTCTTCTTCTCTCTCTCTCTCTCCTCTTCTTCTCTCTCTCTCTCTCCTCTTCTTCTCTCTCTCCTCCTCTTCTCTCTCTCTCCTCTCCACAGCGCTCTCTCTCTCCCCTCTACACCTCTCTCTCTCCTCTACTCTCTCCCTCTCTCTCTCCCTCACTCTCTCTCTCCTCTACTCTCCACCTCTCTCTCTCCCTCACTCTCTCTCTCCTCTACTCTCCACCTCTCTCACTCTCTCTCTCCTCTACTCTCTCTCCTCTACTCTCTCTCTCCTCTACCTCTTCTCTCTCTCTCCTCCTCTCTCTCTCTCTCCTCCTCTCTCTCTCTCTCCTCTTCTCTCTCTCTCCACCTCTCTCTCTCTCTCCTCTTCTCTCTCTCTCCACCTCTCTCTCTCTCTCCACCTCTCTCTCTCTCTCCACCTCTCTCTCTCTCTCCTCTTCTCTCTCTCTCCACCTCTCTCTCTCTCTCCTCTTCTCTCTCTCTCCACCTCTCTCCTCTTCTCTCTCTCCACCTCTCTCTCTCTCTCCTCTACTCTCCACAGCTCTCTCTCTCTCCCCTCTACACCTCTCTCTCTCCTCTACTCTCTCTCTCTCTCTCTCTCTCTCTCTCTCTCTCTCCTTTCCACCTCTCTCGCACCATACATATGAGATGAGTAAAGCAAAAATATGAAAACATTATGAAAGTGACTAGTGTTCCATTATTAAAGTGGCCTGTGATTTCATGTCTATGTATATAGGGCAGCAGCCTCTAAGGTGCAGGGTTACATAACCGGGTTGAAGCCGCCTAGTGATGGTTATTTAACAGCCTGATGACCTTGAGATAGAAGCTGTTTTTCTGTCCCAGCTTTGATGCACCTGTACTGACTTCGCCTTCTGGATGGTAGCTGGGTGAACAGGCAGTGGCTTGGGTGGTTGTTGTCCTTGATGATCTTTTTGGCCTTCCTGTAACATCGAGTGCTGTAGGTGTCCTGGAGGGCAGGTAGTTTGCCCCCGGTGATGCGTTCGGCAGACAGCACCACCCTCTGGAGAGCCTTGCGGTACCAGGCGGTGATACAGCCCGACAGGATGCTCTCAACTGTGCATCTGTAAAAGTTTGAGGGTTTTAGGTGCCAGCCTATAGTGACAGCAGGCGCATCATAGCAACAGAACTTTGTGTTTTATCTTTCGTTGCGTCACACACTTTCCTCCAGAGAGTCTGGCATGTATTGTTTAAAGACGAACGAGGTCATGGGTCTCTGAATGACAGATTTGTTTTTAAGATTTGTGTAATTATTCGATCAAAGATATTCTTATATTTACAATATAAAATATCAATGTTTTGTGTCCTGTGCAGAGATTGACACTGTGTCCTACCCTTCCAGGTAACAAGAGGAGTTCTTGATGGGAGAAGAGAGTGGAAGAAGGCATGGAGCAGTCATCGTCGACCACCTAGCACAAAGCCAGAGAGAAGAGACAACGGGGAAGATCTAGCACTGATAAAAAAAACTATTCCCTTCCTCCCAGTCTTCTACCCACTGGAGTAGAAGTTTAGTTGGGAACACACTGTAGTATTTAGACATCCAGATGCTCAAGCCCTTTCTCTGAACTGTCCACTCCCCAGACCCAACCCCCTAACCCTGTATACCCTCTGTCCACTACCCAGACCCCTAACCCTGGATACCCTCTGTCCACTCCCCAGACCCCTAACCCTGTATACCCTCTGTCCACTACCCAGACCCCTAACCCTGGATACCCTCTGTCCACTCCCAGACCCCTAACCCTGAATACCCTCTGTCCACTCCCCAGACCCAACCCCCTAACCCTGTATACCCTCTGTCCACTACCCAGACCCCTAACCCTGGATACCCTCTGTCCACTCCCCAGACCCAACCCCCTATCCCTGAATACCCTCTGTCCACTCCCCAGACCCCTAACCCTGGATACCCTCTGTCCACTCCCCAGACCCAACCCCCTATCCCTGTATACCCTCTGTCCACTCCCCAGACCCAACCCCCTAACCCTGTATACCCTCTGTCCACTACCCAGACCCCTAACCCTGTATACCCTCTGTCCACTCCCCAGACCCAACCCCCTAACCCTGTATACCCTCTGTCCACTCCCCAGACCCAACCCCCTAACCCTGTATACCCTCTGTCCACTACCCAGACCCCTAACCCTGTATACCCTCTGTCCACTCCCCAGACCCAACCCCCTATCCCTGTATACCCTCTGTCCACTCCCCAGACCCCTAACCCTGTATACCCTCTGTCCACAACCCTCCCCAGACCCCTAACCCTGTATACCCTCTGTCCACAACCCTCCCCAGACCCCTAACCCTGAATACCCTCTGTCCACTACCCAGACCCCTAACCCTGAATACCCTCTGTCCACTACCCAGACCCAACCCCCTAACCCTGTATACCCTCTGTCCACTACCCAGACCCAACCCCCTATCCCTGTATACCCTCTGTCCACTCCCCAGACCCCTATCCCTGAATACCCTCTGTCCACTACCCAGACGCCTAACCCTGTATACCCTCTGTCCACTACCCAGACCCAACCCCCTAACCCTGTATACCCTCTGTCCACTACCCAGACCCAACCCCCTATCCCTGAATACCCTCTGTCCACTCCCCAGACCCCTAACCCTGGATACCCTCTGTCCACTCCCCAGACCCAACCCCCTAACCCTGAATACCCTCTGTCCACTCCCCAGACCCCTAACCCTGTATACCCTCTGTCCACTACCCAGACCCAAACCCCTACCCTGAATACCCTCGGTCCACTCCCCAGACCCAACCCCCTATCCCTGTATACCCTCTGTCCACTACCCAGACCCCTAACCCTGGATACCCTCTGTCCACTCCCCAGACCCAACCCCCTATCCCTGAATACCCTCTGTCCACTCCCCAGACCCTAACTCTGTATACCCTCTGTCCACTCCCCAGACCCCTAACCCTGTATACCCTCTGTCCACTACCCAGACCCCTAACACTGAATACCCTCTGTCCACTACCCAGACCCAAACCCCTACCCTGAATACCCTCTGTCCACTCCCCAGACCCCTAACCCTGTATACCCTCTGTCCACTACCCAGACCCCTAACACTGAATACCCTCTGTCCACTACCCAGACCCAAACCCCTACCCTGGATACCCTCTGTCCACTCCCCAGACCCAACCCCCTATCCCTGAATACCCTCTGTCCACTCCCCAGACCCTAACTCTGTATACCCTCTGTCCACTCCCCAGACCCCTAACCCTGTATACCCTCTGTCCACTACCCAGACCCCTAACACTGAATACCCTCTGTCCACTACCCAGACCCAACCCCCTAACCCTGTATACCCTCTGTCCACTCCCCAGACCCAACCCCCTATCCCTGTATACCCTCTGTCCACTACCCAGACCCCTAACCCTGGATACCCTCTGTCCACTCCCCAGACCCAACCCCCTATCCCTGAATACCCTCTGTCCACTCCCCAGACCCCTAACCCTGTATACCCTCTGTCCACTCCCCAGACCCTAACTCTGTATACCCTCTGTCCACTACCCAGACCCCTAACCCTGGATACCCTCTGTCCACTCCCCAGACCCAACCCCCTATCCCTGAATACCCTCTGTCCACTACCCAGACCCCTATCCCTGAATACCCTCTGTCCACTCCCCAGACCCTAACTCTGTATACCCTCTGTCCACTACCCAGACCCAACCCCCTAACCCTGTATACCCTCTGTCCACTACCCAGACCCAACCCCCTATCCCTGTATACCCTCTGTCCACTCCCCAGACCCCTATCCCTGTATACCCTCTGTCCACTACCCAGACCCAACCCCCTAACCCTGTATACCCTCTGTCCACTCCCCAGACCCCTATCGCTGTATACCCTCTGTCCACTACCCAGACCCAACCCCCTAACCCTGTATACCCTCTGTCCACTACCCAGACCCCTACCTGATACCCTCTGTCCACTCCCAGACCCCTATCGCTGATACCCTCTGTCCACTACCCAGACCCAAGCCCCTAACCCTGTATACCCTCTGTCCACTACCCAGACCCAACCCCCTAACCCTGTATACCCTCTGTCCACTACCCAGACCCAACCCCCTATCCCTGTATACCCTCTGTCCACTACCCAGACCCAACCCCCTAACCCTGTATACCCTCTGTCCACTACCCAGACCCAACCCCCTAACCCTGTATACCCTCTGTCCACTACCCAGACCCCTATCCCTGTATACCCTCTGTCCACTACCCAGACCCAACCCCCTAACCCTGTATACCCTCTGTCCACTCCCCAGACCCCTAACCCTGTATACCCTCTGTCCACTACCCAGACCCAACCCCCTAACCCTGGATACCCTCTGTCCACTCCCCAGACCCCTAACCCTGTATACCCTCTGTCCACTACCCAGACCCCTAACCCTGTATACCCTCTGTCCACTCCCCAGACCCAACCCCCTATCCCTGTATACCCTCTGTCCACTACCCAGACCCCTAACCCTGGATACCCTCTGTCCACTCCCCAGACCCAACCCCCTAACCCTGTATACCCTCTGTCCACTACCCAGACCCAACCCCCTATCCCTGAATACCCTCTGTCCACTCCCCAGACCCAACCCCCTAACCCTGTATACCCTCTGTCCACTACCCAGACCCAACCCCCTATCCCTGTATACCCTCTGTCCACTACCCAGACCCCTGACCCTAATACCCTCTGTCCACTCCCCAGACCCCTGACCCTGATATACCCTCTGTCCACTCCCCAGACCCCTAACCCTGTATACCCTCTGTCCACTACCCAGACCCAACCCCTAACCCTGTATACCCTCTGTCCACTACCCAGACCCAACCCCCTATCCCTGTATACCCTCTGTCCACTCCCCAGACCCAACCCCTAACCCTGTATACCCTCTGTCCACTACCCAGACCCAACCCCTAACCCTGTATACCCTCTGTCCACTACCCAGACCCAACCCCCTATCCCTGTATACCCTCTGTCCACTACCCAGACCCAACCCCCTAACCCTGTATACCCTCTGTCCACTACCCAGACCCAACCCCCTAACCCTGTATACCCTCTGTCCACTACCCAGACCCCTAACCCTGAATACCCTCTGTCCACTACCCAGCCCAACCCCCTAACCCTGAATACCCTCTGTCCACTACCCAGACCCAACCCCCTATCCCTGTATACCCTCTGTCCACTACCCAGACCCAACCCCTAACCCTGTATACCCTCTGTCCACTACCCAGACCCAACCCCTAACCCTGTATACCCTCTGTCCACTACCCAGACCCAACCCCTAACCCTGTATACCCTCTGTCCACTACCCAGACCCAACCCCCTAACCCTGTATACCCTCTGTCCACAACCCTCCCCAGACCCCTAACCCTGAATACCCTCTGTCCACAACCCTCCCCAGACCCCTAACCCTGAATACCCTCTGTCCACAACCCTCCCCAGACCCCTAACCCTGAATACCCTCTGTCCACTACCCTCCCCAGACCCCTAACCCTGAATACCCTCTGTCCACTACCCAGACCCAACCCCCTAACCCTGTATACCCTCTGTCCACTACCCAGACCCAACCCCTAACCCTGTATACCCTCTGTCCACTACCCAGACCCAACCCCCTAACCCTGTATACCCTCTGTCCACTACCCAGACCCAACCCCCTATCCCTGTATACCCTCTGTCCACTCCCCAGACCCCTAACCCTGTATACCCTCTGTCCACTACCCAGACCCAACCCCCTATCCCTGTATACCCTCTGTCCACTCCCCAGACCCCTAACCCTGTATACCCTCTGTCCACTACCCAGACCCAACCCCCTATCCCTGGATACCCTCTGTCCACTACCCAGACCCAACCCCCTATCCCTGTATACCCTCTGTCCACTCCCCAGACCCCTAACCCTGTATACCCTCTGTCCACTCCCCAGACCCAACCCCCTATCCCTGTATACCCTCTGTCCACTCCCCAGACCCCTAACCCTGTATACCCTCTGTCCACTACCCAGACCCAACCCCCTATCCCTGGATACCCTCTGTCCACTCCCCAGACCCAACCCCCTATCCCTGTATACCCTCTGTCCACTACCCAGACCCAACCCCCTATCCCTGTATACCCTCTGTCCACTCCCCAGACCCCTAACCCTGTATACCCTCTGTCCACTACCCAGACCCAACCCCCTATCCCTGTATACCCTCTGTCCACTACCCAGACCCCTAACCCTGTATACCCTCTGTCCACTCCCCAGACCCCTAACCCTGTATACCCTCTGTCCACTACCCAGACCCCTAACCCTGCATACCCTCTGTCCACTCCCCAGACCCTAACCCTGTATACCCTCTGTCCACTCCCCAGACCCAACCCCCTAACCCTGGATACCCTCTGTCCACTCCCCAGACCCAACCCCCTAACCCTGGATACCCTCTGTCCACTCCCCAGACCAACCCCTAACCCTGGATGCACTCTCCTTTGAGTTTTCTGGGTAACAGACTACTGAAACATTATTACTTGAATTAATTGATGTACTTTACTGTATATTTTTTTCACCCATCTCTACGGGAGATGAAGAAGAAACTAAATGAAGAGGGAAATAGCAAGTCTAGATCTGAGCCATCTTATAAATATTTTTATTTGTCAACCAAGAAGACAAAAATGTCTGTCTTCTACCATCAGACAGTTTAAGTGCTTTCAGCACAGGGAACTGTCCTTATCATAGAAGTATTCTATCAGTCAATCAACCATGGCTGGTAGGAGTCCTGCCATGTGAATGCCATCCTCACTGCCAGGGTTCTGACCACACAAAGGGAAGAAACACGCACCAGCCATGAGAACAAGCACAATGTCTACAACCACAGGGACTTTATACTGATTCAAAGGAGCAGTCTGTCATTTCTTTGTCACATGTGGCCACTGGAAGAAATGCACAAACAGTCAAGTCTCAGGCAACACACACACACACACACACACAGTTCCATTGAAGTCAATGGACTCCAGTCCTACCGAATCTATACTTTTTACCAGATTTGAAACTGCAGATTGCAGCTTTAATACAGATGTATAATAACTGTACCTGAGCTCCAACAAACCTGCCACCTTAAACAAGGGATATGCAATATTTACAATCCCAAAAACGTATGGCACTACGTTTTACCTACATTTGCAAAGGTATTTTATTATGATTAGATAATAGATATTGATGATGATTTGATATTCATTAATGAGCAGATTTGATTTATAATGTGGTGATTCTTTGGTTTTGTGTAATGAATAGGCTGTTTTAACAACATGCTTTTGGATGATAGAGAAACTCACTTTTGCCATATCACACACACACACACTATGTTCCTGCATGGTTTAAACCAGAGCCATTTACACAACAAGTGTCATCTGTACAGCATGTCATCTCCATATCACCATTACTTAATTCCAGGGAATGCATTTTAAAATGGCTTGCCATAGTTACAACTGTTACCTACTACTGCAATGTCACATCCTACCTGCCTGTGTAGAGTCCCATGTCAAAGTGAACTGTTACTCCCACATGCATGAATTACTGCAGATGCCAACACAACAGGTTAATGGGAAATTTCACAGAGGACGATACATGTTTCCAATGATATCATCAATTAGTAGACATTTAGTAGACAATGCAAACTCATAATTGGTTAAAATCACACGATGCACACTGATGATGTCATTGGAAACAGTTATCTTTTTACTACATAACACAGAAATCTGCCATATTTTATATACTGTATGTTGATGTTGGGGGGATTCTGGAGATGATGAAGTTCAATCTTTTTGAAATTTCCCTTGAACTATTCTCTGTCAAGTGACCTATCCAGGGACGCACAAGGGCATAGGAACACAGGGGGCTGAGGGTTTAGCTTCTGGGCTGAGAGGATGCGGATACAGGGGGCTGGAGCAGGGGGCTGGAGCAGGGGGCTAGAGCTGGGGGCTGGAGCACGAGGCTGGAGCTGGAGACTGGAGCTGGGGGGTTGGGTTTGTACAGGAGCACATGGACTGGGTGTATGCTTTCCCTGTAGAATATTAGCCCAAATTCCCATAGTTCTGCTATAACTATCTGCATGCATGAAGCAGAGAGCAGTGATGTTTCCCCTAGACACTAATCAAAGGTCAGTTCTAGCATTTTATCCCCAAATAGTAAGGTTAGGATTGTGTATTGGGAAGCTGATGCTAGATCTGTGTCTACAGTGCCTTGCAAAAGTATTCATCCGCATTGGCGTTTTTCCTATTTTGTTCCATTACAACCTGTAATTTAAATGGATTCTTATTTGGATTTCATGTAATGGACATACACAAAATAGTCCAAATTGGTGAAGTGAAATGAAAACAATATCTTGCTATAAAAAAAGTAAAGATAAAAAATGGAAAAGTGGTGCGTGCATATTTATTCACCCCCTTTGCTTTGAAGCCCCTAAATAAGATCTGGTGCAACCAATTGCCTTCAGAAGTCACACAATTAGTTAAATAAAGTCCACCTGTGTGCAATCTAAGTGTCACATGATCTGTCACATGATCTCAGTATATATACACCTGTTCTGAAAGGCCCCAGAGTCTGCAACACCACTAAGCCAGCGGCACCATGAAGACCAAGGAGCTCTCCAAACAGGTCAGGGACAAAGTTGTGGAGAAGTACAGATCAGGGTTGGGTTCTAAAATAAATATAAAATTTTGAACATCCCATTAAATCCATTATAAAAAAAATGGAAAGAATATGGCACCACAACAAACCTGCCAAGAGAGGGCCGCCCACCAAAACTCACGGACCAGGCAAGGAGGGTATTAATCAGAGAGGCAACAAAGAGACCAAAGATCACCCTGAAGGAGCTGCAAAGCTCCACAGCGGACATTGGAGTATCTGTCCATAGGACCACTTTAAGCCGTACACTCCACAGAGCTGGGCTTTAAGGAAGAGTGGCCAGAAAAAAAGCCATTGCTTAAAGAAAAAAATAAGCAAACATGTTTGGTGTTCACCAAAAGGCATGTGGGCGCCTCCCCAAACATATGGAAGAAGGTACTCTGGTCAGATGAGACTAAAATTGAGCTTTTTGGCCAAAAAGGAAACCCTACGTCTGGCGCAAACCCAACACCTCTCATCACCCCGAGAATACCATCTCCACAGTGAAGCATGGTGGTGGCAGCATCATGCTGTGGGGATGTTTTTCCATCAGCAGGGACTGGGAAACTGGTCAAAATTGAAGGAATGATGGATGGCGCTAAATACAGGGAGATTCTTGCGGGAAACCTGTTTCCGTCTTCCTGAGATTTGAGACTGGGACGGAGGTTCACCATCCAGCAGGACAATGACCCTAAGCATACTGCTGAAGCAACACTCGAGTGGTTTAAGGGGAAACATTTAAATGTCTTGGAATGGCCTAGTCAAAGCCCAGACCTCAATCCAATTGAAAATCTGTGGTAGGACTTAAATATTGCTGTACACCAGCAGAACCCATCCGACTTGAAGGAGCTGGAGCAGTTTTTCCTTGGATAATGGTCAAAAATCTCAGTGGCTAGATGTGCCAAGCTTACAGAGACATACCTCAAGAGACTTGCAGCTGTAATTGCTGCAAAAGGTGGCTCTACAAAGTATTGACTTTGGGGGGGTGAATAGTTATGCACGCTCAAGTTTTCCATTTTTTTGTCTTATTTCATGTTTGTTTCACAATAAAAAATATTTTGCATCTTCAAAGTGGTAGGCATGTTGTGTAAATCAAATGATACAAACCCCCCAAAAAGCTATTTTAATTCCAGGTTGTATGGAAACAAAATAGAAAAAATGCCAAGGAGGGTGAATACTATCACAAGCCACTGTGTTTAAGGACAACTCCTACCTTGGGCTAGGGACTCAGCTTGATGTAGAGAGGAGCAGGACGCAGACCTGGGCTTATGAAAAGCCAGGCTGAATTGGATGTATAGTTTGGTGGAGGAGTTATAGTCTATACAAATGTGATAAGCATGAGAGAAAAAGACCAGTCTAATATAAGCTGACAGCTGCAGAGTACAGTCAGGATATCAGGACAATGTTACATTTTCAAGGACAGAAAGACACCCCTGTAAAGTCAAACAGGCTCAGATGAGAGGAATGGATGTTGTTTGATAGGAATGTATGCCAATGTACACAGGGGTTTGGAGTTAGAGATGTATAGAGCGAGGAAGAGGTTTTATAGTGCCCTTACTTTAATATATAGGTAGTCCGACAATGGGCTCTGTCCTATTAATCTGTAGCAATAATAATTCCCTAAAACCAGCCTGGGACCGTCACGATTCACTGCTGGTTAGCTGCTATTAGACTGAGCTTAGAATGAGCTGCTCTGTATTGTGCAAGACTGACAGATGACTGAGTTACAGACAGCATATACAGAGGGAGAGTGGGAGGGAAGTAGAAAGTAAGGGAGTGAAAGAGGGAGGAAAGGAGAGACAAAATGAAGAGAGATCCTGCGTCACAGCGCTGCACTGCAGGGAAGGTGGGAGGAGATGTGACGCACTCTGACTTCAAGCCACTGCTTTCCTTGACGCACACAAACATGGGCGTGATCTATGGGGAGACTCAGTGGCACGGATTTGCTTTGCCTGTAAGGACTCCACTGAACCGCTTTGCCCCTCCCACACACATCCTTATGACCTGACAAATAGCTGAGCTGAAGAAATCAAAGAACAGAGAAACTAAGCAACTCAGTCTCATGCTCTCAGAGAAGATATTTATTGGTGAGGGAGACAGAGATTCAGCAGATATATATACATCTCTATCAGAGAGGAAGAGACAAAGCGAGAGGGATAACTGGGTCAAATCTGTCTTCTCCAGCAGGTGGTGCTATTTTGTTTCTTTCACCCACCAAGCGAGGAGTTTTTGTATGGAGGTCAATGAGTGTGTTGAATTTGGTTAACAAAAAAAATGTATGGCTTATTTTCTACCTGAGGTTTACTTGATCTAATCGAAGTTTCGTAATGTTTAGGTTGTTACGAGACTGATATAAGTAGGACACGTGAAATCCCGTCAACTTTGAGAAAAACAACACTTTATATCAGAGTCGTCTCGAGATGGGTATGCATATTCATGACATGAGGCCAGCAGCATAGCATCTCTCTCCATTGAATACAGGCGGTTGACGTCAACAACCCTCATCAAATATTCTAAAAAGTTTTAAAGTAACGGGATGTATCCACCAATCCAAAGAGAGGAACAGACGGACAGCCGTCGTTCTACACTCTGGACAAATCCCATTGTAAGGGTGGAGACATACAGTACCAGTCAAAGGTTTGGACACGCCTACTCATTCAAAAGTTATTCTTGATTTTTACTATTTTCTACATTGTAGAATAATATTGAAGACCCCAAAACTATGAAATAACACATCTTTATTTTATTTATTTAACTAGGCAAGTCAATTAAGAACAAATTCGTATTTTACAATGGATGGCCTACCCCAGCCAAACCCTAAGCCAGACGACGCTGGGCCCATTGTGCGCCGCCCTATGGGACTTTCAATCACGGCCGGTTGTGATACAGCCATTGAATAGGTGTATCCAAGCTTTTGAATGTTACTGTAGATCTCATTATATCAACATCTCTGTTATATAGATTAAGGGACAGAATGTGGGAATTTAGGGATGGTTCAATGGTTTACAAGATCTTCAGAATATCAGGGTTCAGGATATCAGACCTCCCAATGAATGTTTTAAAAACTCCTCAATAAAAAGATTATTCTGGACTCCTGTATTGACAGTGTTCTTTGTTTCCTGCACTTCAAGCCCCAATGTCATGAGAAACACTCAAAAAAGAGAACTTGCACAAACAAAATATCATTATTTCTATCCTGGCTCTCAGAAGAACTTTCCTACAACATAAGAATTACAACATACTGTGAGAAACAGGAGGGCAGTGACCTATACTGACTGGGTCAAAACACTACACGCACGGATAACCACATAAAACCCCTGTTTTGATTCCGGGTTGTTTCTATGTTGTTACAGCATTTGTATCAGCATGACTATGACACATGGTGGTGTGTAGACATGTATTCAAGGCTTCGAGTCAAAGTCCCTGGAAATACATTGGTATTCACTTACAGACACTAGCTGTGAGCGCATTTCATTTGTGCAATTTTGAACATCAGATGTATATCATTGAGATGGTAGCTACTGATATTAGTGCAATAATAACACTACAGACAGAGATAGCATCAGAACAGACTGATTGAGCAGACCCTTAATTAAAATGTCAAAAAAAAGAAAAAAAAGTGATTATTGCTCTCTGATTGAGAACGCTTTGAGAACAGTCCTATTTGTCCTTATTGAACACACCCCGGGACTTTGAGAACAGCTTCCCCAACAGAGCGCTCCATAGAGCTTAGGTCTGAGGTAATACAGGATTTTTACTTCAAGTCCCCTTGCGCTAAAATAAACATGATTGTAAATATAACGTCCTACATCTCTCCTACATATATTTAGTGCGTGACTGATTTGGTCAATTGATTGTTTCACTCTAGTACTTTTTCCAAGTCAAATACTGTTTACTTGGGTCACAGTTAAGATTTAGCGACATTTGCTCTCAAAACCTATACAGGTGGTAAGTCAAACAGAATAGGGAATGTGCATTTTACAATAGGAATGGAATCATCCTAACTGGGTCGTTCTTGAATTGTGGTGGTATTTGCATCTCTTGCAACCATGAAAAACACAAATGACAAATAGTTACACATCAATATAACCAAAAACATTAACTGTTTATCAATGATAAAACATATTTATTGTCTTTTATACTGCAAAACTTTGTTTATGCATTGTTTTTAAAGTACTTAGGGTAAGAAAATTGGATTGTCCCAGTCGTGATGTGTAGAGTTGTACAGATATGTTTTGGGGATTTAGATGTCTGTATTATTTTTAATGCTAGAAAGTGAAAAAAAAATGGTATTGTATACATCAATAAAAACAAAAGGAGGCTATTAAAATAACTATTTCTTTTAAAATAGTCCGTCTGTCCCTCAGGTGTCTGTCTTCAGTGTTCCAGCCTTGACAATCACTCATTGCAAATATAAACAAGACCCTTGAACATTCCCTCCAGTGGTAAACTTATCGGGAGGGGTCTATATTAAAGAGAATTGTTCATTAATCACACCCTGTATGTCATAAATTTGAGGATTCCATTGATACTTTGATATCACGAAATCCAAAGTGTCCCTCGGTGTTATTCAATTTAAAATGAGGGGAAATGACATTGTGAGCAAAATGAATCATATAAAAAAATGATTTTCAAAGAGCAAATGACTTTAGATTTGAGTATATGTTGCATCAATTTAAGAAGAAAAAAAATCACCTAAAATTTAACCTAAAATTTCTCATTAGTGTTACCGTCATTGGTGTTACTGCTCCTACTGATGGCACAATGTTATCATAATGTCATTAAGCGGCCACCTTAGTTGATTTAGAATGGGAAGATATACTAAAATACATTTAAATAAAAAAAATATAGAATAATTAAGTAGAATTTTTGGCCAAAATGCCAGGCCACAATGCCACCGCAATTCAAGAACGACCCCAGCAATACTAATCACATGGTAATGTTAATAAAATGATTAAGCAATGGAAGAGCATCATCACCAGCACTGCTGGAGCGAGTCTAATACACCCAGATACACTTGGCCTGTGTCTCAATAGTTTAAACACTACAGCTTATTTTCCATACCTCCTTTCTTGTGTCCTTCCCTCCATGATCACTGATCTGGCTGAACATGACAGGTGGAAGAAACATCAGTTATAATGAAGGAGATGAGGAAAGGAAGCCATCTCAAAGTGTCGAGAGACAGCCGGTCAGTGCCTTAGTGTGGAACCACACAGCACCTACAATGTCCTGACACAGACTGCTTATTCATGACACCACTGAACACAAACACTCAAAGGAAAATGACACATCTCTCCACTGCAAGCAGCAGTGATGAAGACACACACAGACAAATTATTTACACTTCTCTTTAACTGTTACGCTGCCTTGTGCATTAGTTTAAGGGTTAAAATAGAATATATCTGTAGACCGGCAATGACTTCATCAGCTCAGCATACAGTTGTGCGCTGGGAGTTAGGAAGGGGGCTTCTGTGTGTTTGGTCTAACACAGGGGTGGGCAAACTTTTGGCTCGAGGGCCACATTGGGATTTTGAAATTCAATGGAGGGCCGCATTTCTTGGGGGACCAATTGTTTGTTAAAATCAATTTGCGGGGGCCTCCGAGTGATGCAGCGGTCTAAGGCACTGCATCGCAGTGCTTGAGGTGCCACTACAGACCTGGGTTTGATCCCAGGCTCTGTCACAGCTGGCAGTGACTGGGAGACCCATAAGGCAGTGCACAATTGGCCCAGCGCCGTCCAGGTTAGGAGAGGGTTTGGCAGGCCGAGATTTCCTTGTCCCATCGCGCTCTAGCGACTCGTTTGGCGGGCCAGGCGCATGCACGCTGACACAGCCGCCAGGTGTTCAGTGTTTCCTCCGACACATTGGTGCGGCTGGCTTCTGGGTTAAGCGGGCATTGTGTCAAGAAGCAGTGCGGCTTGGCTGGGTCGGGTCGTGTTTCGGAGGAAGCACGGCTCTAGACCTTCGCCTCTCCGGAGTCCATACGGGAGTTGCAGCGATGGGACAAGACTATAACTACCAATTGGATACCACAAAATTGGGGAGAAAAAAATATATTAAAAAAATATCTATATATTTTTTGTAAATGTCTCGCGGGTCGGATGTGGCCCGTGGGCCGTACTTTGCTCCCCCTTGGTCTAATACACTATACACACACACTGCTGGTGGACGGGGGGGCAGTGCTAAGGGCATTGTAGTCTTCTACATGACGTTGACAACAGTCTTGTGGATCGACTCGGCCACATAGTCGATGTTGTTAGTGGTCAGACCACACATGTTGATACGACCGCTGGCCATTAGGTAGACACTCCTCTCCTTGATCATGTACTCCACTTGTTTAGCTGGACAGAGACAAAATATTAAAACGGTAGGAACAAATCAAATGGTATTTATCAAATGCTTCATAAACAAAACAGGTGTAGACTAGCAGGGCCCTTTACTATATGAATCCATATGTGCTATTTCATAGTTTTTGTCTTCACTATTATTCTACAATGTAGAAAATAGTACAAATAAAGAAAAACCCTTGAATGAGTAGGTGTGACCAAACTTTTGACTGGTACTGTACATACAGGTAGTGATAAAGTCACCAAGCAACAGGATAGATAATAAACAGTAACAGCAGCGTATGTGATGAGACAAAAAGGTGTGCATACGCGCGTACTCACGGTTGAGGCCAGTGAAGCTGAACATGCCGATCTGCTGTGTGATGTGGTCCCATGTTCCTGGCGTTCCCAGAGCCTGCAGTTTAGCCTGGAGTGAAGCCCTCATCAACAACACACGGTCTGCCATGGTCTTCACATTATCCTTCCTACAACAGGGAGAGGGGGGGAGGGATGGAGGAGAGAAGGAAGATGGAGGGAGGGAGAGAGAGAGAGGAAGGGATGGGAGAAGGAGCGAACGAGAGAGAGAGAGATGGAGAGGATATATTTTAATTACAGGAGGTTGCTGAGGAGAGGATGCCTCATAGTAATGTCTGGAACGGCATCAAACAGGTGGAAACCATGTGTTTGAGGTGGTCAATACCAATCCATTGATTCTCTTCCAGCCATTAACTCTGAGCCCGTCCTCCCCAACCAAGGTTCCACCGGCCGCCTGTGATTTCAACGTTTTAACACTGGTGTAGAACTGTTGGACGTGCATACACTACAATGGACCTGTGTGCGTCCCCACCATTCAGCCAAGAGTTCAGCTGTGTTGAGTGTGATGGCGACCAGCCTGGCACCCTGGGAGGGAGGGTTGGACCAGGTTACCCTGACAATCTTCTCCATCTGAGACAGAACCCTCCTCACGTTGTCAGCATCCCGAGCTACAACGGTCAGGTTCCCCACACGTTCATCTGACAGGAGACAGAATCTTCATTTTGGGTCTCTGCAGTTTACAGATTACATTATGTAGAATGAAATGTGAAACGTGAGAGGTGGGAGTAGGAATAAATACTGTAGTTTGGTTTCATTTATGTTTCCCTGCATCTTACTGTGTGTGTGTGTGTGTGTGTGTGTGTGTGTGTGTGTGGGGGGGGGGGGTCTGTCTGTCTCACTGTAAAGGCCAAAGTTCTTGGAGAAGGACTGGGCACAGAACATCTCAAAGCCCTGGGTGACAAAGTAGCGCACTGCCCATGCATCCTTATCCAGACAGCCTGACGCAAAGCCCTGGTACGCAGAGTCAAAGAACACAAACAGCTTCCTCCTCTGGAGGGGGAGAGAGAAAAGAAAAAGGACAAAGATTAAAACATCTTCAGAAATTACAAAAGATGTCATGCCCCCCAAAAAAAACGTATTTTCTTATAATAGCGTGTACACAGTCTTACCTTCATGACCTCAGCCACCTGCATCCACTCTACGTGTGTAGGGTCTGTGCCGGTGGGGTTGTGGGCACAAGCGTGCAAAACGAAGATGGAATGCTTTGGTGCAGTCTGGGACCGGGGTCAAAGGTCAGTGTTAGACTACAGGACAGCCAAATGACAGAGTACTGAGAGCTGATACAGGAAGTTGGTATCGTTAAAGCTAAACATATCATCTTTTCAACAGTGTGTAAAAAGCTAATTTACTTTCAAGGTAGACATGACCATTTCTGATATTAAATATTCACTATTGTGAGGTCAGCTCAGAGTTCGGGAGCCGGTCTGGTCTCCATGTCAACACCACCTGTTCAGAGGTCAGCGGCTCACCTCCAGGTCAACTAGGAAACCGCCAAGATCCAGTCCCCGCTTCTCTGCGTCCCAGTACTTATAGGGACGGACGTCCTCGAACCCAGCGTTGGCAAACACAGCGTTGTGGTTCTCTAGAAACAAACAGTAGAGCAGGTTTTTATAACACTCTGCCTTTTCCCTAATAGAGAATTATTTTCCAAATCATGTCTTTATAGGCCTCCTTTGTAACATGAGCTGAAATGATTTGATGGCTCTATTGCAGAGCCATGGACCAAAATAAAAAGTAACATGCTGTAAATCACCTACTAATGAAATATTAAGAGAACAAGCAGAAGCTCCAGATAACATAACATATCAAGGCCTGCCGGGTGGTGCAGAGGTCTAAGGCTCTGCATCGCAGTGCTAGAGGCATCCCTACACACCCGGGTTTATTCCCACGCCTGGGAGACCCATGAGGCGGTGCATAATTGGCCAAGCGTCGTCCGGGTGAAGGTGTGAAGTTGAACGGAAAGGCTGGAGCAACGAACCGCCCTTGCTGTCTCTGCCTTGCCGGTTCCCCTCTTTCCACTGGGATTCTCTGCCTCTAACCCTTTTACAGGGTCTGAGTCACTGGCCTACTGGTGTTCTTCCATGCCGTCCATGGGAGGGGTGTGTCACTTGAGTGGGTTGAGTCACTGACGTGGTCTTCCTGTCTGGGTTGGCGCCCCCCCCTTGGGTTGTGCCATGGCGGAGATCGTTGTGGGCTATACTCGGCCTTGTCTTAGGACGGTAAGTTGGTGGTTGGTGACATCCCTCTAGTGGTGTAGGGGCTGTGCTTTGGCAAAGTGGGTGGGGTTATATCCTGCCTGTTTGGCCCTGTCCGGGGGTATCATCGGATGGGGCCACAGTGTCTTCTGATCCCTCCTGTCTCAGCCTCCAGTATTTATGCTGCAGTAGTTTATGTGTCGGGGGGCTAGGGTCAGTCCGTTACATCTGGAGTATTTCTCTTGTCTTATCCGGTGTCCTGTGTGAATTTAAATATGCTCTCTCTAATTCTCTCTTTCTGTCTTTCTCTCGGAGGACCTGAGCCCTAGGACCATGCCTCAGGACTACCTGGTATGATGACTCCTTGCTGTCCCCAGTCCACCTGGCCGTGCTGCTGCTCCAGTTTCAACTGTTCTGCCTGCGGCTATGGAACCCTGACCTGTTCACCGGACGTGCTTGTTGCACCCTCGACAACTACTATGATTATTATTATTTGACCATGCTGGTCACTTATGAACATTTTAACATTTTGACCATGTTCTGTTATAATATCCACCCTGCACAGCCAGAAGAGGACTGGCCACCCCTCATAGCCTGGTTCCTCTCTAGGTTTCTTCCTAGGTTTTTGGCCTTTCATGGGAGTTTTTCCTAGGGAGTTTTTCCTAGCCACCGTGCTTCTTTCACATGCTTTGCTTGCTGTTTGGGGTTTTAGGCTGGGTTTCTGTACAGCACTTTGAGAATATCAGCTGATGTACGAAGGGCTATATAAAAATAAATTTGATTTGATTTGATTCCTCCAACACATTGGTGCGGCTGGCTTCCGGGTTAAACAAGCAGTGTCAAGAAGCCGTGCGGCTTGGTGGGGTTGTTTTTCGGAGGACGCATCGCTCTCGACAAAAAGGTAAATAATAATAGAATAAAACAAAGAATAAATACACGATGAGTAACAATAGCCTACAGGGAGGAGGTCAAGTTGTCTCATCACCACTGTGTCATCAGCAAACTTAATGATGGTGTTGGAGTCCCGCAGTTGAGGGTGAACAAGGAGTATAGGACGGGACTAAGCACACACCCCTAAGGGGCTCCCGTGTTAAGGGTCAGAGTGGCAGATTTGTTGTTGCCAGGGTGTCTGGGATGATGGTGTTGATGTGAGCCATGATCAGCCTTTCAAAGCATTTCATGGCTACAGATGTGAGTGCTACGGGACGATAGTCATTTAGACAGGTTACCTTGGCGTTCTTGGGCGCTGGGACTATGGTGGCCTGCTTGAAACATGTAGGTATTACAGGCTGGGTCAGAGAGAGGTTGAAAATGTCAGTGAAGACATTTGACAGTTGGTCAGCGCATGTTCTGAATACGCATCCTGGCCCTGCGGTCTTGTGAATGTTAACCTATTTTAAGGTCTTACTCACATCAGCTACGGCGAGCAAGATCACACAGTCGTTCGGAACAGCTGGTGCTCTCATGCATGGTTCAGTGTTGGAATTTAGCTCGTCTGGTAGGCTCCAGTCACTGGGCAGCTGGTGGCTGGGTTTCCCCTTTGTAATCTGTGATAGTTTGCACGCCCTGCCACGTCATATCTGTCTGATTATACAGCTCCGGATCAACCGTACGAGCAGAGATGTAGACACCTGTTTAATTTTGTCATTCCAGTGTGCGCATGTGTGTGTGCCTACCCCAGGTAGGCGCTGAGACGTAGACAGGTGTTTTCATGTTGTCGTTCCCGTTGTACCAGCGTCTGAGAAACTCGGCCCCCATCTTCAGAGCACCTGTACCCCCCAGACATTGCACCGCTCCCACCTGACAGAGAGAGCAAGACACAGACATACAGAATGAGAGAGAGAGAGCGAGAGAGGAGGATAGGGAGAGAAGAGCAGGAAAGAGTGAGAGAGAGCGATAGGGAGAGAGGTGAGAGAGGGATAGGGAGAGAGAGCGACAGAGACCGAGGGGGTGGAGGAGAGACACCAGATAAGTGACTTAACTGTTTAAGAGCAATGTAGCTCACCGGTACTAATTTAAATGCAAATTCAGCTCAATATATGCATGATCGAGCACACACAACACAACCCACCAACACAACCTCATAAACTACCCTACCCTGTTCTCCTGGATGGCAGGGCTGTCTTCTCCCAGGGCGATCTTGGATGCAGAGGACCTAAACTCAGGCAGACCCAGGATGGGCAGGTACTCATGGTTCAGACTGTTGTCTGCTACGATGATCTTCTCCACCTTCTTAACCACGGGCAGCACCCAGGGCTGGCCCTCATCTGTCCTATAGGCTGGAGGGGAGAGACAGGCTAGCTATAGCGGCTGAGGAGGGATACAGTGTTTCCAATATATGGGCCTGATATAGCCTACTAGATAAGTGTTTTTACTAGAGTTGTGTTTGCTTTATGTTGTACATTTTGTAGTAGCCCAACTCTGGCCCCAGGGCTTTCTCTGCAGCTGGCATTACTGCCCTGGTGAGCAACCCATCCAGGAGGAGCATTACTACCCTTAGGTCTCTCCCTACCCTTAGGTCTCTCCCTACCCTTAGGTCTCTCCCTACCCTTAGGTCTCTCCCTACCCTTAGGTCTCTCCCTACCCTTAGGTCTCTCCCTACCCTTAGGTCTCTCCCTACCCTTAGGTCTCTCCCTACCCTTAGGTCTCTCCCTACCCTTAGGTCTCTCCCTACCCTTAGGTCTCTCCCTACCCTTAGGTCTCTCCCTACCCTTAGGTCTCTCCCTACCCTTAGGTCTCTCCCTACCCTTAGGTCTCTCCCTACCCTTAGGTCTCTCCCTACCCTTAGGTCTCTCCCTACCCTTAGGTCTCTCCCTACCCTTAGGTCTCACCCTACCCTTAGGTCTCACCCTACCCTTAGGTCTCACCCTACCCTTAGGTCTCTGGCGGGCAACTTCATGTGTATTTTTGACTGTTAATTGTATGATATTGTTTAACCCATGTGTGTTATACGTGCTGCACTCGTTCCCTGGTAAATTGTTATTTACAATGACGACCTGTTTCCTAATTGACTTACCTGTATAAATAAAGGTGAAATAAAATTCCAACTTTGCAAAGGTTTGTTTTAGTGGTTTAATCAGATCAGGACACAACCCGATACAAATGTCAGACTACAGCCGTACACTTTCCCCTGCGGTCCTAAACTCCAGTCAGCCAACACTAGTAACTTACTGAGTTAACAGTGTTATTGAGCTAATGAGGAGAGGGCACGCCTGTCTGTAACATGATCTTATCTGCTCACTTATTGACTGCAATAGTCTAAACATACTTCCATTCACATCCACTTTCTAACAGAGCAAGAGGCCTAATTTGTGACTGAAGTTCAAGAGAAAACAGATATTTTCCTAAGTGAACATGGGTCCATCTCCTCTATTGGGGCGGCAGGTAGCCTAGTGGTTAGAGTGTTGGACTAGTAACCGAAAGGTTGTTAGATCAAATCCCAGAGCTGACAAGGTAAAAATCTGTCGTTCTGCCCCTGAACAAGGTAGTTAACCCACTGTTCCTAGGCCGTCATTGAAAATAAGAATTTAACTGACTTGCCTAGTTAAATAAAGGTTAAAAAAAAAAAATTAAATAAAAAAATGTGAGCATTCTAACACTAGGTTATCTTGGCTATTTCCAGCCACAGGAAGGGATTACTTAAGCAATAATGAGACCCTAGAAACTCCTGACAACGGTTGTTCTGAGGCCCGAGGAAGATGAATTTCCTGCCTGGGCTGCGGGACAGTGGAATTATGAGATGAATACGTCATGGCATTTCTCAACGCTAATCCTGTAGTCCTGAGAGGCCAAGCAAGCGGTCACAGGCAACACACACACACCAGGACTTCAGCCTTTTGGCCTCTGCGCTGCAGTGTTATATATTAACAGCACCACACAAAGATCCAGTAAGAAGAACACACACAAGGTGTGAAGTGGCTCCGTTCCACCCCACTACTGGGGTATATTCTAGCTAGTAGGACCACTACTGGGGTGTATTCTAGCTAGTAGGATCACTACTGGGGTGTATTCTAGCTAGTAGGACCACTACTGGGGTGTATTCTAGCTAGTAGGATCACTACTGGGGTGTATTCTAGCTAGTAGGATCACTACTGGGGTGTATTCTAGCTAGTAGGATCACTACTGGGGTATATTCTAGCTAGTAGGATCACTACTGGGGTATATTCTAGCTAGTAGGATCACTACTGGGGTGTATTCTAGCTAGTAGGACCACTACTGGGGTGTATTCTAGCTAGTAGGATCACTACTGGGGTGTATTCTAGCTAGTAGGACCACTACTGGGGTGTATTCTAGCTAATAGGATCACTACTGGGGTGTATTCTAGCTAGTAGGATCACTACTGGGGTGTATTCTAGCTAGTAGGATCACTACTGGGGTGTATTCTAGCTAGTAGGATCACTACTGGGGTGTATTCTAGCTAGTAGGATCACTACTGGGGTGTATTCTAGCTAGTAGGACCACTACTGGGGTGTATTCTAGCTAGTAGGACCACTACTGGGGTGTATTCTAGCTAGTAGGACCACTACTGGGGTGTATTCAAGCTAGTAGGACCACTACTGGGGTGTATTCAAGCTAGTAGGACCACTACTGGGGTGTATTCAAGCTAGTAGGACCACTACTGGGGTGTATTCAAGCTAGTAGGACCACTACTGGGGTGTATTCAAGCTAGTAGGACCACTATTGGGGTGTATTCTAGCTAGTAGGACCACTACTGGGGTGGATTCGACCTAGAGTTCTCATAGGATCAGCGTAGAGGATCAGCGTAGAGGATCAGCGTAGAGGATCAGCGTAGAGAGCGTGAATGGGAGTGAACTGCTCTATGACCACGGTCCATTGATCTAGCTACAACTAATACTGATATGACCATGACTCATTTACTCCATCAACAACTACCGGCCTGTTCCAGTCTGTTGCTACGGCAGTGACAGAACTACTTCCTTGGATGACTGCCAACTACAGGTTATAGACCTTGCTATGCTAACTGTGCCGACCACCCGTCTCAGTCCCCAGTATCTATGCTGCAATAGTCTATGTGCCGGAGGGCTAGGGTCAGTCTGGTGTAATTCTCCTGTCTTATCTGGTGTCCTGTGTGACCTTATGTATGCTCCCGCTAACTCGCCTCTCTTTCTCCCCCCACCTTGTCCTGGACCTGCTGTCTCGACCTCTGAATATTCAGCTATGAAAATCAACAGACATTAACTACTGAGGTGCTGACCTGCTGCACCCTCTATAACCACTGATTATTGTTTGACCCTGCTGGTCATCTATGAACGTTTGAACATCTTGAAGAACGACCTGGTCTTAATGGCCATGTACTCTTATAATCTACAACTAGCACAGCCACACTTGGCGTATACGCACTACATTTTTCATGGCTATGATTTGCTTGCTTGTTGAGATTTCTGCTCTTCACTCCGTTGTCAGTTCAGTCTACATTCACTGCTCTTAGTAGCAGAAAGCTGTTTTTTTGTCCTTCAAGGCAGCTGATGACATTAGGCTGCGTTTCATTTTATTATGGCGGTTTGATAGCGGGGGAGGACCTAGTAGTCTGCAGTTCAGGTTTGATAGCGGGGGAGGACCTAGTAGTCTGCAGTGTTCAGGTTTGATAGCGGGGAGGACCTAGTAGTCTGCAGTTTGTGGTTTGATAGCGGGGAGGACCTAGTAGTCTGCAGTTTGTGGTTTGATAGCGGGGAGGACCTAGTAGTCTGCAGTTTGTGGTTTGATAGCGGGGAGGACCTAGTAGTCTGCAGTGTTCAGGTTTGATAGCGGGGAGGACCTAGTAGTCTGCAGTGTTCAGGTTTGATAGCGGGGAGGACCTAGTAGTCTGCAGTTTGTGGTTTGATAGCGGGGAGGACCTAGTAGTCTGCAGTTTGTGGTTTGATAGCGGGGAGGACCTAGTAGTCTGCAGTTTGTGGTTTGATAGCGGGGAGGACCTAGTAGTCTGCAGTTTGTGGTTTGATAGCGGGGAGGACCTAGTAGTCTGCAGTGTTCAGGTTTGATAGCGGGGAGGACCTAGTAGTCTGCAGTGTTCAGGTTTGATAGCGGGGAGGACCTAGTAGTCTGCAGTGTTCAGGTTTGATAGCGGGGAGGACCTAGTAGTCTGCAGTGTTCAGGTTTGATAGCGGGGAGGACCTAGTAGTCTGCAGTTTGTGGTTTGATAGCAGGGGAGGACCTAGTAGTCTGCAGTTTGTGGTTTGATCGCGGGGAGGACCTAGTAGTCTGCAGTTTGTGGTTTGATCGCGGGGAGGACCTAGTAGTCTGCAGTTTGTGGTTTGATAGCGGGGAGGACCTAGTAGTCTGCAGTGTTCAGGTTTGATCGCGGGGGAGGACCTAGTAGTCTGCAGTGTTCAGGTTTGATCGCGGGGGAGGACCTAGTAGTCTGCAGTGTTCAGGTTTGATCGCGGGGGAGGACCTAGTAGTCT
This sequence comes from Salmo salar, assembly GCF_965601325.2. Lineage (NCBI taxonomy): Eukaryota > Metazoa > Chordata > Actinopteri > Salmoniformes > Salmonidae > Salmo > Salmo salar. The sequence goes on along the minus strand of NC_138318.1, from coordinate 28,277,807 downwards.
GCAGTTTTTGGTTTGGCTATTTGTTTCAAGTGTATTAGTCTATAAATAAAACTCTTTGCCAAAATTCGTAATCTCTCTCATGTCTTATTCGACTAGTTGTTCTGAAATGTGTATTGCTTGTCTACATTTTACTCTGTTTAATATAACACACATACATTAATTATTCATTCCGGTTGCCTATCCTGACGTGAAGTTCGTTCTGCAGAAAGTATTTGAATCTAGTGATAAAATGAAGGAAATTAGAAAGGGGGACTGGTCATATTATCATGTTTCTTACCTCCAACTCCGAGGTTCACCTTCATGGGGT
>NC_138318.1:28257500-28272500 GCF_965601325.2 Salmo salar | reverse complement strand
CAGGAAACCTGGATTTGAACCCATTCGGTCACACTAGCCCTGACCTCCACAAGTGGGAAAGTAGTAGGCGTGGATTCCTACTAAATGTACTTCTACAGTAATTGATTGATGTAGTGTTTAGTTTAGCTGACTCTGACTGACCAGACCTGAGCTCAGTATAGCTTTGCACTGCTGTAACAATAGGAGGAAGTGGTAGGATCATGTCTGCGTTTCTACGTCCATCCTTTGACTGTACGTCTCTATGAATTATATTATGTTTGACCTATAACCATGGTCTTCAATTCATCCTTTCGCTCCAAACAGCTCATAATTCAACCTGATCGATTTTAAACAATGAACAATGATGTTAATGCCTCATCGTTGCTGTATTGAAATGTACAGAGAGAGAGAGAGAGAGCACTGAGTGCTTCTCTTCCAGTGCAGTATTTATTTACAGTGTTAAATACTTAAGAATGGGACGTCATGACTTAAAGTAAACAAGCTGTCATATCAATGGAGCAACACAAGCATTTTCTCAGCAAGATGTTTACCTTGTGTGTGTGTGTGTGTGTGTGTGTGTGTGTGTGTGTGTGTGTGTGTGCGTGCGTGCGTGCGTGCGTGCGTGCGTGCGTGCGTGCGTGCGTGCGTGTGTGTGATTCATAACAACTGTGTTTGAGTGCAACCATTGCTATAAACTGTCCTACATGCCTGTGGCCAGATGAACTCAACTCAACCTTTGGATTTTGTTCCAACATGGCTGTCCAGACCAGACAGATGTTTTATTGATATAGAAACACAGTAGCAGGCCAAAGACTGGGAACCTCTGTCCACACATCCTATGCACACAGTTTTACATTTACATTTGAGTCATTTAGCAGACCCTCTTATCCAGAGCGACTTGCACTTAGTGCATTCATCTTACAGTTTTTTTTAATCGCTTTGGTACTATTTTCACAAGTATGTGGTGAATTTTAAAACCTCTTAGCACAAAAATCCAAACTAGCAACACTTGTAACGCAGCCAGTCTTACCTTCAAAACCTTTCATTGTGCATTCATTTTGTTTCTAGACATCTTTCACCAAACAATCGTTGATCAAAAATATATGTGTACTATGAAATAAAAGGAGTACATTGATTTACACTACATAATTATATATTCTCAATGTAGAATATACAGTGCCTTCGGAAAGTATTCAGACCCTTTGACTTTTTCCACGTTTTGTCAAGTTACAGCCTTATTCTAAAATTGAATAAATTGTTTTTTTCCCCTCATCACACAATACCCCATAATGACAAAGCAAAAACTGGTTTTTAGAAATTGTTGCAAATTTATTACAAATAAAAAACTGAAAAATCACATTTACATAAGTATTCAGACCCTTTACTCAGTACTTTGTTGTAGCACCTTTGGCAGCGATTACAGCCTCAAGTCTTCTTGGGTATGACGCTACAAGCTTGGCACACCTGTATTTGGGGAGTTTCTCCCATTCTTCTCTGCAGATCCTCTCAAGCTCTGTCAGGTTGGATGGGGAGTGTTGCTGCACAGCTATTTTCAGGTCTCTCCAGAGATGTTCGATCGGGTTCAAGTCCAGGCTCTGGCTGGGCCACTCAAGGACATTCAGAGACTTGTCCTGAAGCCACTCCTGCATTGTCTTGGCTATGTCTGAGGTCTTGATCTGTTGGAAGGTAAACCTTCGCCCCAGTCTGAGGTCTTGAGAGCTCTGGAGCAGGTTTTCATCAAGGATCTCTCTGTACTTTTCTCCGTTTATCTTTCCCTCAATCCTGACTAGTCTCCCAGTCCCTACCACTGAAAAAAAACACAGCATGATGCTGCCACCACTATGCTTCACTGTAGGGATGGTGCCAGGTTTCCTCTAGACGTGATGCTTGGCAGAGAATTTTTCGCTTTGTCGTTTTGGGGTATTGTGTGTAGTTTAATGAGGACTTTTTTCAAATGTAATCTTAGATTTTAGAATAAGGATGTAACATAACTAAATGTAGAAAATGACAAGAGGTCTGAATACTTCTCGAAGGCACTGTACATGTTTAAGCGGTCCTGTATGTAGCTCAGTTCATAAGAGCATTTCACTAGCAACACCAGAGTTGTTTTAAATATGTTATTGGACCATAAACAGATTTGGCTCATTAATCTATACAGTCCAAATAATGATGATCCACACTTCTTTGAAAATATATATCATAATTTATCAAGCCTACAAGCAATTCCAGACTCTATTATTATGGTGGGAGATTAAAATATGGTTTTAAATACCTCAATGGACGGTAAAGGAAATCAAACTACAAATTATCACCCTTATGCAAATAACGAACATCATGGATATGGTGGATATATAATGAAGCTAGTGGATATTTGGAGGCTTAAATATCCTGACCTAGTGAGATATACATGGTGGAGGCTTAAATATCCTGACCTAGTGAGATATACATGGTGGAGGCTAAATCAAGCTAGTCGTCTTGAATACTTTCTTATGTCATTCTCGCTGGCACCAAAAGTTTTTAAAAAATTAATAAGTGTTGATAGGGGACAGAATGCGATCGGACCATCAAATAATTGGCATATACATTACTCTTACGGAATTTCCACATGGGCGAGGATATTGGAAACTTAATCAAAGCCTATTGGATGACAACTTGTTTTTAACAAGGTCAGAAGTATTTATAACTGACTTTTTCCAACATAACATACAATAGGTACAGCAGATCCCCTTCTTGTATGGGACACTTAAATGTGCCTTTAGAGCCCATGCAATTCAAGCCTCTTTAAAGCAAAAGCAATTCAAGTCAAGAGAATCCATTTTAAGAAAGGATATAGAGCAATAGAGCAATAAAAACAGAACCATAGAGACACAGAATACATTAGAGGTGAAATAAATGGAGGAACTTATTCAAGAAAGATAAAGAGTGATATATACTGCTGAAAAAAATAAAGGGAACACTTAAACAACACATCCTAGATCTGAATGAAAGAAATAATCTTACTAAATACTTTTTTCTTTACATAGTTGAATGTGCTGACAACAAAATCACACAAAAATAATCAATGGAAATCCAATTTATCAACCCATGGAGGTCTGGATTTGGAGTCACACTCAAAATTAATGTGGAAAACCACACTACAGGCTGATCCAACTTTGATGTAATGTCCTTAAAACAAGTCAAAATGAGGCGCAGTAGTGTGTGTGGCCTCCACGTGCCTGTATGACCTCCCTACAACGCCTGGGCATGCTCCTGATGAGGTGGCGGATGGTCTCCTGAGGGATCTCCTCCCAGACCTGGACTAAAGCATCCACCAACTCCTGGACAGTCTGTGGTGCAACGTGGCGTTGGTGGATGGAGCGAGACATGATGTCCCAGATGTGTTCAATTGGATTCAGGTCTGGGGAACGGGCGGGCCAGTCCATAGCATCAATGCCTTCCTCTTGCAGGAACTGCTGACACACTCCAGCCACACGAGGTCCAGCATTGTCTTGCATTAGGAGGAACCCAGGGCCAACCGCACCAGCATATGGTCTCACAAGGGGTCTGAGGATCTCATCTCGGTACCTAATGGCAGTCAGGCTACCTCTGGCGAGCACATGGAGGGCTGTGCAGCCCCCCAAAGAAATGCCACCCCACACCATGACTGACCCACCGTCAAACCGGTCATGCTGGAGGATGTTGCAGGCAGCAGAACGTTCTCCACGGCATCTCCAGACTCTGTCACGTCTGTCACGTGCTCAGTGTGAACCTGCTTTCATCTGTGAAGAGCACAGGGCGCCAGTGGCAAATTTGCCAATCTTGGTGTTCTCTGGCAAATGCCAAATGTCCTACACGGTGTTGGGCTGTAAGCACAACCCCCACCTGTGGACGTCGGGCCCTCATACCACCCTCATGGAGTCTGTTTCTGACCGTTTGAGCAGACACATGCACATTTGTCTCCTGCTGGAGGTCATTTTGCAGGGCTCTGGCAGTGCTTCTCCTGCTCCTCCTTGCACAAAGGCAGAGGTAGCGGTCCTGCTGCTTGGTTGTTGCCCTCCTACGGCCTCCTCCACGTCTCCTGATGTACTGGCCTGTCTCCTGGTAGCGCCTCCATGCTCTGGACACTACGCTGACAGACACAGCAAACCTTCTTGCCACAGCTCGCATTGATGTGCCATCCTGGATGAGCTGCACTACCTGAGCCACTTGTGTGGGTTGTAGACTCCGCCTCATGCTACCACTAGAGTGAAAGCACCGCCAGCATTCAAAAGTGACCAAAACATCAGCCAGGAAGCATAGGAACTGAGAAGTGGTCTGTGGTCCCCACCTGCAGAACCACTCCTTTATTGGGGGTGTCTTGCTAATTGCCTATAATTTCCACCTGTTGTCTATTCCATTTGCACAACAGCATGTGAAATGTATTGTCAATCAGTGTTGCTTCCTAAGTGGACAGTTTGATTTCACAGGAGTGTGATTGACTTGGAGTTACATTGTGTTAAGTGTTCCCTTTATTTTTTTGAGCAGTGTATGATTTAAAAAAAGAAAGTAAACTGGATGGAATATAAAAGTCACAACAACAACAAAAAATCTTCAACATAGAAATGCTATGTCACCCATAATTCACCAAAACATATTTTGAAAGAGGAAGCAAATAACTTTAAGCATATGATTTAATTTCAGTCTCCTCCATCTCCACTAACCGAAGTTAATTGTAAGGATTTTTTTCCTATTAATACTGTAAAATGAACAGCTGTACAGAAAGACTCATGTGAAGGCCAAACTACAGAGGAGGAACTTCTTGATGCAATTAAAGCCTTTAAGTCCGGGAAAACTCCAGGGCTGGATGGCATACCTGCTGAGGTATACCAAACATTTTGTGATGTACTCAGAGGACCTTTTTTAGCATGTTTTAACCACTCCTATAAAAATGGTAGTTTAGCAGATACTCAACAAGAAGGTCTGATTTCATTATGACTGAAACAGGACCCAAGTGGTAAATATAAAGATCCAGTCCATTAAAAAATGGAGGTCCCTTACACTTCAGTGTTGTGATGCAAAATACTAGCAAAGTGCCTAGCGTCTAGAATTTAAATGGTATTGTTGGATATTATTCATCCTAATCAGACAGGTTTATTACATGGATGACGCATTGAAGATAATATAAGACAAGTACTGGAAACAATACTATGAAAAATCTAGGAAACCTGGCCTGGTATTCATAGCTGACTTTGAAAATGCTTTGATAAAGTATGACTGAAATGTATATATTATTTTAATTTTAATTAACCTTTATTTAACTAGGCAAGTCAGTTAAGAACAAATTATTATTTACAATGACGGCCTACCCCCCGGCCAAACCCTCCCTTAACCTGGACAACGCTGGGCCAATTGTACGCAGCCCTATGGGACTCCCAGTCACAGTCGGTTGTGACACAGCCTGGAACGAACGAGGGTCTGTAGTGACACCTCTATATATAAATGCCTGGAATATTTCCATTTTGGAGAATCTCTTATACAATGGGTTAAAGTTATGTATAGTAACCTCAGGTGTAAAATAGTAAATAATGGCTACTTCTCAGAAAGTATTAAACTGTCAAGAGGAGTCACTTTTATATATAACTTTGACACCTTCTGGAAACAGAAGATACTCTACAGGAATGACGGAGTCCATCCAAGTCATCTTGGCTCCTGGACTCTGTCCACGCATTTCAAGGCTGTGTTGAAACAATGACTGGTAAATGATCCAAGACCAGCTCAGTTAATCCCTACCATTGTGACAATGAGTTTTCATAATGCTGCATCAAATGTACATGATCTTAGGGGCATTGGCAAACACAATGTAAGTAATTTAATTTATGTACCCTTAATTGCACCGAATACATCTGTTTATCCTACAGCTATTGTAAGCAGTAGTCATGAGCCTATAAACCAGAGTTACACTGTTAGCACTGAGGTGGTGTGCAATAGTAGGAAGACCACTTTATGCAGCTCACCCTGCACTATCAGCTCCAATGTAAACAACATGAGTAAGTTTACCTCTGATAAGCTTCCCAGTAAAGCATTAAAAACAATCAAGCAACACAGAAAAGTGCTAAAAAATAGCCCATATTAACATATGTAGCCTAAGAAACAAGGTCCATGAAGTCAATAACTTGCTTCTAACAGATGACATTCATATTCTGACTATCTCTGAAACTCACTTAGAGAAATCCTTTGATGATACAGTGGTAGCAATACATGGTTATAACATCTACCAAAAGGACAGAAATGCCAACGGAGGCGGTGTTGCGGTCTATATTCAGAACCACATTCCTGTAAAGCTTAGAGACGATCTAATGTTAAATACTGTTGAAGTAATATGGCTACAGGTTCATCTGCCTCACCTAAAGCCCATTCTTGTGGGAAGCTGCTATAGACCACCAAGTGCTAACAGTCAGTATCTGGATAATATGTGTGAAATGCTTGATAAAGTATGTGATATCAACAGAGAAGTATATTTTCTGGGTGATTTAAATATTGACTGGCTATCATCAAGCTACCCACTCAGGAAAAAACTTCAAACTGTAACCAGTGCCTGCAACCTGGATCAAGTTGTCAGTCAACCTACCAGAGAAGTTACAAACAGCACAGGAATTAAATCATCCACATGTATTGACCACATCTTTACTAATGCTGCTGATATTTGCTTTAAAGCAGTATCTGTCACGCCCTGACCATAGAGAGCCTTGTTATTCTCTATTTTGGTTAGGTCGGGGTGTGACTAGGGTGGGTAATCTAGTGTGTGTATTTCTTTGTGGGTCTGGTATGGTTCCCAATCAGAGGCAGCTGTTTAGCGTTGTCTCTGATTGGGGATCATATTTAGGCAGCCATTTTCCCACTGTGTTTTCTGGGATCTTGTTTATGTGTAGTTGCCTGTGAGCACTCCATAGCTTCACGTGTTCGTTTATTCTTTATTGTTTTTTGAGAGTTTCATTTAATAAACATGTGGAACCCAGATCACGCTGCGCTTGGGTCCGAGTATGTTTCCAGTTCTTACGACATTCGTGACAGTATCCAAATCCATATGATGTAGTGATCACAATATAGTAGCCATATCTAGGAAAACCAAAGTTCCAAAGGCTGGGCCTAATATAGTGTATAAGAGGTCATACAATAAGTTTTGTAGTGATTCATATGTTGATGATGTAAAGAACATTTGCTGGTCTATGGTGTGTAATGAGGAGCAACCAGACGCTGCACTTGACGCATTTATGAAAGTACTTATTCCAGTTACTAATAAGCACGCACCCATTAAGAAAATGACTGTAAAAATTGTTATATCCCCTTGGATTGATGAGGAATTAAAATATTGTATGGTTGAGAGGGATGAGGAAAAAGGTACGGAAATTAAGTCCCATCTGATTTGCAAACGTACTGCAAATTAAGAAATCATGTGACTAAACTAAAGAAAAAGAAACTACACCATAAAACAAAGATAAATTATATAAAGAATGATAGTAAAAAGCTTTGGGGCACCTTAAATGAAATTTTGGGGGGAAAAAGCCAACTCGGCTCCATCATTCATTGAATCAGATGGCTCATTCATCACAAAACCCACTGATATTGCCAACTACTTTAATTACTTTTTCATTGGCAAGATGAAAAAAATTACTGAGGATAATAGCAGACGATATTGCCACATCTTCAATTTAAGCCTACTAGAGAGCGTGTGCCCTAAGGCCTGGAGGGAAGCTAAAATCATTCCACTACCCAAGAATAGTAAAGCCCCCTTTACTGGCTCAAATAGCCGACCAATCAGCCTGTTACCAACCCTTAGTAAACTTCTGGAAAAAATTGTGTTTGACCAGATACAGTGCTATTTCACAGTAAACAAATTGACAACAGAATTTCAGCATGCTTATAGGGAAGGACACTCAACAATCACAGCACTTGCACAAATGACTGATGATTGGCTGAGAGAAATTGATGATAAAATGATTGTGGGGGCTGTTATGTTAGACTTCAGTGCAGCTATTGACAATATTGATCATAGTCTGCTGCTGGAATAACAGATGTGTTATGGCTTTACACCCCCTGCTATAATGTAGATAAAGAGTTACTTGTCTAACTGACACAGAAGGTGTTCTTAACCTCTTTGGGCTAGGGGGCAGTATTTTGACATCCGGATGAAAAGCGTGCCCAAAGTAAACTGCCTGTTACGCAGGCCCAGAAGCTAGGATATGCATTGGTAGAATTGGATAGAAAACACTCTAAAGTTTCTAAAACTGTTAAAATAATGTCTTTGAGTATAACAGAACTGATATGGCAGGCGAAACCCGAGGACAAACCATAAAACATTTTAAAAAATCAGCCTACCACTGTTTCCAATGGCTGTCATGTTTATTATGAGGCGAAATCCTCCCAGATTGCAGTTCCTAGGGCTTCCACTAGATGTCAACAGTCTTTAGAAGGAGTTTGAGGCTTGTTTTTGGAAGAATTTGCTAGAATTTGTAGTTTTTCTAAGTGGCTCCCATTTTGGCTGTAGTGTTTCCATGCGCGTGGATGATGTGTTCTTTGTTGTTTATCTCCGGTAAAGACAATAACGATTCTCCGTCTTAAATTGTATCTTTTATTTACGTATTAGGGTACCTGAGGTTTGATTATAAACGTTGTTTGACTTGTTAGAGAAGTTTATTGGTAACGTTTGGGATTCATTTTGTATGCATTTTGAAGGAGGGAAACCGGTGGATTATTGAATGAAGCGCACCAGCTAAACTGAGTTTTTGGGGATATAAAGAAGAACTTTATGGAACAAAAGGACCATTTGTGATAGTTGGGACCTTTTGGAGTACCAACAGAAGAAGATCTTCAAAGGTAAGGCATTTATTATATCGCTATTTCTGACTTTCGTGGCGCAACTGCCTGGTTGAAAAATGTTTTTCATGCTTTTGTATGCGGGGCACTGTCCTCAGATAGTCACATGGTGTGCTTTCGCCATAAAGCCTTTTTGAAATCTGACACAGCGGCTGGATTAACAAGAAGTTAAGCTTTATTTTGTGGAAAAAATGTGGGAAAAAAATCAAGGGGTGTGAATACTTTCAAATGCACTCTATATGGAAATGTCTGCTCTACTCAAAATTACAACCAACTAATTGCAGCATTACCGCAAAAATGGAAGAGGCAAGTGGAAGGGGGAGAAAGTAAGGAACTTGTCTATCAACCCTGCATTAAAAACCAAAATTGGCTAAAGAAAATTGTGATAAATAAAAAAGTATACCAGTTTCATTTAAGGACCAAAGAATTGACATCTGGGCCATATAGATTGTAAAATGTTCGATGTACCGATTCCATGCACATAGTTCATGAACTAATACACAAATCAATGCTGGATTCAAAACTTAAGAGTTTTTTTATTTAAATGATTATACAAAATTCTTGCAACCAATATAATGTTATATATATGGAGGATACAACCTTCCCAGCTCTGCAGATTCTGCTGCGATGAGACAGAATCATTAGATCATTTGTTTTGGTACTGTCCATTTTTGGGGCTCCCGAGTGGCTTGTCTAAGGCACTGCATCTCAGTGCTAGAGTGATTGGGAGTCCCATAGGGGGGCGCACAATTGGCCCAGCGTTGTCCGTGTTAGGGTTTGGCCAGGGTAGGCCGTCATTGTAAATAATCATTTGTTCTTAACTGACATGCCTAGCTAAATAAAGGTTAAATCAAAAATCAAAAATAAATATGTAGCTTGTTTTTGGTCGCAGGTTCAGGAATGGCCAAAGAATTGGAACATTTACCTGGAGCTAACTCTGCAAATAGCACTGCTGGGTGATTTGAAAAGCCATAGTCAATCAATCAATAATATAATATTGCTTTTAGCAAAAATATTTCTTTAATTTACAATCTGTAGAAACTATGAGAATAGAAAGGTTCAGAACTTTTGTGAAACATCACAGCAAAGTAGAAAAATATATGGGAAATAGGAATCCAAACTGGATGGTGTTCAGAGATAGATGGGAGTGGTTGTGTGGAGCTGAAGGATGGGACAAAAACAAACAAAAGATAACTATTGTAAAATATATTGTGTCCGTAAAATGTATATAGTTTGTATAAGCTGGAAGTAGAAGCATAAGAGTTGTTGTCCATTAGTTTACTCCAATTGAGGGAGGGGTGGTAGGGTTAGGGGGAAATAATAAAGGAACATATATTACAAAATATTTCTATATTTTATATATACACTACCATTTAAGATTTGCGGTCACTTAGAAATGTCCTTGTTTTTGAATGAAAAGCACATTTTTTGTCCATGACAATAACATCACATTGATCATAAATACAGTGTAGACATTAAATAGTATCCGCAAAACACCAGTCTCAACTTCAACAGTGAAGAGGCGACTCCGGGATGCTGGACTTCTCGGCAGAGTTACAAAGAAAAAGCAAACTGACTGACCAATAAAAAGAAAAGATTAAGATGGGCAAAAGAACACAGACACTGGACAAAGAATATATTAGCCAATGCAATTTTAGTAAAGCAGTGTAAACACTGAATTAAGTAACAGTAAAATGTATTTTAAAAGAAAAGAGATTCATATCAAAAGTAATGTGAGCCTTGCATTGTGAAAGGCAATTACTTTACAGTATATGAACATGTACTGCAATATGAAACATGGATTTCTAGATGAAACACTTATTAAGTTTGGTGAAAAAGTGTCAGTATGATTTTGTGTGTTGTACTAGACTTTTCAAACAGCTGCCTTTTTGATGATCTGTTTTGAGTGTTGTACTAAGAGTTGTGAAAATGTATCACAGTCTTGTGAAAACTGCACCAAAGCGATACAAAAAAGTAAATTAGCTAGCTAGGTACGAGCACCACATATCATCAGTAATTACAAGTTTTCCTCAATAAAGCTGTGAAAAGTCAGTGCTAGTAAGATAAGCCAAGTGCTAATGCAGGAAAGTTATGGGTGTGCATTTTTTTTGATTTTTTTTCCCACACACACACACTCTACTGTGTTTTTCACAGCAGTTCCTGTATCTCTATAGCCCTGTGCACGAGGCAGTGGGGAGGATAAACATATTTATGTTGCATGCTTCCTCCTATACTACTGCATTCCACCCCCCAACCCCCAAACCCCCCAACCCCCAACCCCCCACACACAGACCGAACATGTCTCATTCCCAGTGTCATAGATCACAGCCTTACAGGCCTCACATCCCCTAGTAGTGGGTCATATATACAAACACACACCTGCCGGACCAAGGACGCCTGGAGACTACAGCTGCCTGAGTGATGAGTTCCACAGGGGTAGGGGTCTGGGGGGGGTCTGGAGGCCTAACCTCACTTCCTCCTCTGGTTCACAGACAGACCTCCGTCCTGATGCTGTTCTGGCTGTGGTTTGTAAACTTCGCCCATGAGGTGAACTTTTGACCTTTCTTCTTACCCACCAAATAATGAAAACTGTATTTATGCTGTATTTCTACTGTATTGACACCAATCTACAACCTATAAGAACCAATCCCCAACCCAGGATTGTTCTGCAACTCATCAGTGGGTCCACACTCCCTACCCACCATTGGAGAACGGTTGAACCACTTGCTAGTGTGACCCATGAGTGTGGAACGAGAGCTGGGTTGCAACTCCCATGGCCAAGCTCCCCTCCAGCCCTGTCCTTTCCTCCAAAGAGACGGAGGCCATCCGTCATGCTGGCCCGTGCAGACACACAATGGCCTGGGCCTTTTACCCAGTGCTCAGCCCCTCTCACACACCCTGCTGATAACACACGGCTTCCGGCACCTTGGAAGGGGACTGGAAGTGTCTCAACCACAACACATATAGAGTCTGGTCTCTGGCCTGCTTATTCACTGGGATGATGCCAAGGTCAAATTGCTTAGGAGCTCTTTACAAGGTCGGTCAGGGTTATGGAGAAGATACGTTTTGTCATGTATGTCAATTTATCAATGCCCACCTTTGCACTTCATACAATTTGAGTATTGTTCTTTAATAAGAAACCTATTTTGAGGGACATTTTGGGAACATTTCCCAATGCATTTGGTATTTGATAACAAGCTACTCTCCATAGGTGTAATGCATCTTACAGACCTCCAACCCAGATACCTCTCACCCCTCATCAATCCTACAATCCATCACTCTCATGCTCTTTACACCTTCTTCTGGGAAAAGACACCACATATATGGTACTATTTCCATCTAAGTTAAGACATCCACTATCTTAACAAGTAGCTACTGGATGTAATGTCCTTGCCTACTCAAAGCAATTTGTATCAACAACTTCATGTTTAAGAACATCACCAGCGCTGTAGTCTCAACCCTTAGCCCAGGGAGAGCTCTAAACTACAGTATAGGCCTACATCTGTCAATCTAGTCTAGAGGGACTGTGTGTCTCTAAAGGTTAGTCTGCTGTGTGTGTGTGTGTGTGTGTGCGTGCGTGCGTGCGTGCGTGCGCGCGTGTGTGTGTGTGTGTGTGCGTGCGTGGACGTGTTTAACTATTCTTGTGAGGACCAGAAGTCCCATCACGGTTGTCCACAGTGTCGCCCTCCCAGAGTGCAAATAACCCTCACGTGACCCTGTTGTTATCTGCAAACATCAAATTAGTGACTCGCTCCTGCAGGTTCATGACAGGTATTCCCAAACCGGGGTACACGCGCAATGCTGTCGGGGTACGCCAAATAAAAATGTGATTCACTTTTTTTTTATATGTAAATATATATATATATATATATATTTTTTTTTATTAACATTTCATTTTCAAACAGTACATTTATATTTTCCAACAGGGCTATACATTTGGGTGAGGTTTTTTTCTCGCCTGAGTAGATGTTTTGAAACAGTTACTGCTTCACATACAAGCCATACAAGCAAGTGCGTTCACGCTGGATGAGTCAACAGACTTGGAGGGCCTGGCACAGCTCCTGGTATATGTTTGTTACGTTTATGGGGGGTCAATTAAGGAAGACATCCTCTTCTGCAACCCACTGGAAACCAGGACAACAGGAGAGGATATTTTTAAAGTACTGGACAGCTTTGTGACATCAAATGGACTTTGGTGGTGAAGATGTGTTGGTATCTGTACTGATGGCGCAAAAGCCATGACAGAGAGACATAGTGTAGTGGTAACGCCCATTCAAGCAGTTGCTCCTGACGCCACTTGGGTACACTGCAACATCCACCGAGAGCCTGTGATGCCAAGGGAATGCCTGACAGCTTGAAAGACGTTTTGGACACTACAGTGAAAATTGTCAACTTTATTAAAGCAAGGCCCCTGAACCCTCGTGTATTTTCTGCACTATGCAATGATATGGGCAGCGACCACGTAATGCTTTTACAACATACAGAAGTGCGCTGGTGATCAAGGGGCAAAGTATTGACATGTTTTTTAAAATTGAGAAACTAGCTTAAAGTTTTCTTTACTGACCATCATTTTCACTTGTCTGACCGCTTGCATGATGACGAGTTTCTCACACGACTGGCCTATCTGGATGATGATTTTCTCACCTGAACGATCTGAATCTAGGATTACAGGGACTCTCTGCAACTATATTCAATGTCCGGGACAAAATTAAGGCTATGATTAAGAAGTTGGAGCTCTTCTCTGTCTGCATTAACAAGGACAACACACAGGTCTTTCCATCATTGTATGTTTTGTGTGCAAATGAATTCAAGCTTACGGACTATGTCAAATGAGAAACAGAAAAGAACCTGAGTGAGCTGGGTGCGCAATTACGCAGGTACTTTCCCGAAACGGATGACACAAACAACTGGATTCATTATCCCTTTCACGCCTTGCCTCCAGTCCACTTCCGATATCTGAACAAGAGAGCCTCATCAAAATTGCAACAAGCGATTCTGTGAAAATTGAATTTAACCAGAAGCCAGATTTCTGGATAGGGCTGCGCTCAGAGTGTCCTGCCTTGGCAAATTGCGCTGTTAAGACACTGATGCCCTTCGCAACCACGTACCTATGTGAGAGTGGATTCTCGGCCCTCACTAGCATGAACACTAAATACAGGCACAGACTGTGTGTGGAAATTGATTTAAGACTGAGACTCTCTCCAATACAACCCTACATTGCAGAGTTATGTGCATCCTTTCAAGCACACCCTTCTCATTAACCTGTGGTGAGTTATTCACAATTTTTGATGAACAAATAAGGTTTTATATGTAAGATGGCTTAATAAAGAGCAAAATGATTGATTATTATAATATTATTATTTGTTCCCTGGTCCTATAAAACCTCTTTGTCACTTCCCATGAGCCGGGTTGTGACAAAAACCTACACTCATTCTTATGTTTAATAAATGTATTGTATCGTCTGTGTGTGGCAGGCTTACAATGATGGCAAAAAAACAACATTTGAGAGTGTGCTGACCCTGGTGCTAGAGGGGGTACGCAGCTGGAGGTTGAATGTTTGAAGGGGTACGGGACTATAAAAGGTTTGGGAACCACTGTTCTACAACATCCGTAGAGTAGGACCCTACCTCACATAGGAAGCGGCACAGGTCCTAATCCAGGCACTTGTCCTCTCCCGTCTGAACTACTGCAACTCGCTGTTGGCTGGGTTCTCCTCTTGTGCCATCAAACCCCTGCAATCTTCCCAAGTACTCTCATGTCACCCCGCTCCTCCGCACAACCACTGGCTTCCAGTCGAAGCTGGAATCCACTACAAGACAATGGTGCTTACCTACAGAACAGCAAGAGGTACTGCCCATCCCTACCTTCAGGCTATGCTCAAACTCCACACCCCAACCAGAGCACTCCGTTCTGCCACCTCAGGTCTCTTGGCCCTCCCAGCCCTACGGGAGGGCAGGTCCCGCTCAGCCCAGTCCAAACTCTTCTCTGTTCTGGCACCCCAATGGTGGAACCAGCTTCCCCCTGAAGCTAGGCCAGCAGAGTCCCTGTCCATCTTCCCCCCTGAAGCTAGGACAGCAGAGTCCCTGCCCCGTCCCTGCCAGTCTTCCCCCTGAAGCTAGGACAGCAGAGTCCCTGTCCATCTTCCCCCCTGAAGCTAGGACAGTAGAGTCCCTGTCCATCTTCCCCCTG
>NC_138318.1:28207500-28252500 GCF_965601325.2 Salmo salar | reverse complement strand
TGCCATGGCTTGTAAAAGTGAAGTATTACAATTGTAAATAAACAGACCTTTGGCTCACCCGGTCGTGTTTTGGGAGTCAATAAATCCACCTAAATGCATGTGTAGGCTACATTTTCAGCGTCCCTAAAATAGGCTAGGTTAAAATACCCATAAACAACCTCTGTTTCAGTCAGATTGCTCCACATTTTCCTTGCGGCGTAACCACATTGCAGTTAGCCAATATAGGCTAATACAAGCAACTAAAACCGTAATGGAGGACTTTGTTTTGGGAAACACAAGTGCACGGATGGTGTTTATAGCCCTCCCCCTCTCTCCCCTTGTCCTCTCTTCCAGTCTTTCCCTTCTCCATCTCTCAAATGGTCCGTTTTAAAGACATACATCTTGAGTGGCTGGGGGAGACGCTCCTCTAATCTAAACAGCACTCTGCTGATGGCGAGCGGATGGGATTATTATTGTCTTTCTCTCCCCCTTTCTCCGCGTGGTTTAGGCGCTACCGGGGCTTTTGTCCCTGGCGCCTGTCCTGGCCACTGTAGACAGGCGACGAGAGGAGACGAGAGGTGTAGCATTACAACTAATACAACCTCTCTGATTTGCTCTCTGGAACTACGATGAAGTTTGCTCGCAGACAGCGGGACAGATACTTCTCAGAAGATATTTAATACACCAATACAGGCTATTAAATCGCTGTCACTAAGCAGTGTGTGTGTGTGTGTGTGTGTGTGTGTGTGTGTGTGTGTGTGTGTGTTCCACTGTATTGTATCATCGTCCATGTATGGGTCTAATTGTTTATGTTGTATAGTCTAGGCCCCTCTCCTGCATATGTCTTGAGAGTAAAAGGTATATGGTCCAAATGAGAGGACCAAGGCATTCAGAAAAGTTCATAATATTGCAAAGTTATAAAACATCTCAACACAAATAGTCGCAGTGTGCTCTGTTTTCTGTCTGTCCTCGGCGAGAGGCGAGTGGAGTCAGCAGACCCAGAGGATAATATAGGGTGAGAAACTGTCAGGTCTGGATCCTGTCCACATAGACATGCAGCCTTAAAATCGGTTAAATGGTAGTCCTAGTCTAGTCCACAACTACATAATAAACTGCGTGTTTTACTTTCAGTCGTGAACCAATCAACTAAGCCAAAAACATATATTCAAAACAAATAATATAGCCTTTAATATAGCCTTTAATATAGCCTATATTAATATAGCCTTTAAAATAGCCTTTAATATAGTCTTTAATATAGCCTTTAACATAGGCTTTAATATAGCCTTTAATATAGGCTTTAACATAGGCTTTAATATAGCCTTTAATAAAGCCTTTAATATACCCTTTAATATAGCCTTTAATAAAGCCTTTAATATAGCCTATATTAATATAGCCTTTAATATAGCCTTTAATATAGCCTTTAATATAGCCTTTAACATAGGCTTTAATATAGCCTTTAATATAGGCTTTAACATAGGCTTTAATATAGCCTTTAATATAGCCTTTAATATAGCCTATATTAATATAGCCTTTAATAAAGCCTTTAATATAGTCTTTAATAAAGCCTTTAATAAAGCCTATATTAATATAGCCTTTAATAAAGCCTTTAATATAGCATTTAATAAAGCCTTTAATATAGCCTTTAATATAGCCTTTAATATAGACTTTAATATAGCCTTTAATAAAGCCAAATGTGAATATTTAGAGTTGTTGGTTGACTGGTCACATAATTTTATAGGCTAGCTATATCATCATTGGTAGTGAAATTGTTCCAATTTAGATTAGCTAATATGTATAAGAACTTCAGAGCTATATGTTTGACTTCATCAATTCAAACGAGAAATGAATTACTCACACAAGCATCCAAAATGACAAACTGCGAAATAATAGCGTAAATGCCAATAGGCCTAATTGTAGTCCTAATGTTATTATTCATAAGTATGCCTATTATTATAATTTGGATCAATTTAATATAAATACAATCAACACAATTCTATGAAAACAATATGGAAATGTTTCTTCCAACCCTAAGCGCCGATGTGATGCAAACTAAAATGTGTTTGAATTAATTCATTGGGCGCTTTATAATTTGCCAGGATTCCCTTGTAAGTCTTTGTTTATGTTTTGTATTAAAGTATGGAGAAAATATCAGCATTTAGTTTTTCAAAAATACGAGGTATCCATCCCCCCACCCCACCCCCCTCCACACACACACACACACATTATTATCCAATCCGCGGTGTGTGGAAAGAGGACAATAAGGTGTGTATTATCTAAGAGTTTGTGATGATGGGAAGAGTAGCCTTGAGAGAGATAAAGACTGCGCTTAAATCGGAAACAAGACTGATAGCAACAGATAATGAATGTGTCGTTAATAACATGTCGTTAATAACCTATCCGTATTCCTCTATCCCTATTCCTCTATGCTGCTTATCAGCAGATACGTTTTATTAGCCTATTAAAACAGTGAAAAGGAAACGGTCTCAACCGTGCAGGCCTGCACACACTGACTCAAATATCTCTCTCTAGACACACCGACACATTCTTCTTCTTCCATTTGTATAATCGTTTCAGACGGTTACTATTCCATTTTTACACAATTCAATGTGGACTATATGCAAACCATAATTAAAACAGGTTTCCTACCTGTCCAGATAGTGCACGGAGCGTTTCTGAGGGCTGATACCACATTCACATTATTCTAGACCCTACTTCTTTTTAAATGTCCAATTGAAATAACGCGATGTGTTTATTTCGGCGTAGGAATCCTGTAACATAATAAAACATTTCAATAGTTGCTACTTGATAATCTTCTCTAAACGCTAAATGCAGAGAAGAGCTTGCGCCCTCGCGCCATGCAGTCACCCATCCCATTTTCTCGTGACGTAACTGGGAAAGGAGCGTCTGTCTTGGGTCCACCAACAAAACAGAAACTGGGTCTAACCAAATCCCTCAGCTAGCTAAACACACACAGCAGCCGAGGCAGAGAGAACAGAGCAGAGAGATGAGAGCTGTCACTACACGAAACAAGCCAGTCCTCCTTCGCATAACTCCACGAATAAAAAGCAACGCGCAGCAATCCTTTAAGCAACTGTAGGTTTTTTTCTTCACAGAGACGAATAGACCCCCTTTTGGTTCCGTTTACCTTCAATACCGTCTATCCAAACAAACACCTGCTTGAGGAGTTCTTTATGCTCGGATAAGCCACTTCACCAAGGGACTATAATTCCTATGATAATAATGCTTCCTAGCCCTGTTATTTCTGCCTCCACCACGCCGTTCTCAGTCAAGGACATACTGAAGTTGGAGCTTCAGCAGCATGCTCAACAACAGCGACTTGCCTCACACCTTGGGCCGCCCCATGAGAGCTCTCACCCGGGTCCACAGCAGCACCCTTACACCCTCCAGTCGCCCCCGTCTTGTATGCTGGCCGGCAGGGACAGCCCCAGCCCCGGGCTCTCGGAAGAAGAGGAGAGGATGGCCTACCTGAGTAGTCTGACGGTTCAGGAGCGGCTGATGGAGACGGGTCTAGCCGGGGAGAGATTCATTTCCCCGGGGCTGCAGGGACATTCAGCCGACACCAGCCTGGAGGTTGAGCAAGAGGACATAGACGCCAGTGAGTGGGTGATTCCTGCATTACCAGCACAACCTGAAAGAAAGTATTATATTATATTATTTTATTTTAGGTTCAGTAGGATTGCAGTAGTGTAGATTATCAGTCTCATATATTAAATTCGATTACATGATAATACACCCATAATGCACCCATTAATATAGGCCTAATTCATTCATATTTGTTCTTCCATTGAACTAGACTACTTCAGTATAACGACGTCATCTACATGCAGGGATCATATGTAAATAAAGGATACATCGTTTTGGAGAAGAAAAAAAACGTTTTTGACAATTATGCATGGCCGAATCACCAGATATAATAAAATCCTAGATGATTAGTTTTATAAAATAATTTAAAGAGCCATGTGTGTTTTTGTTATTGTCAGCTACACACTTAGGCTACACAATGAGCTGAAATGACTAGACTACCGTATTTGTTCTACACAATTGTTCTGTTATTGGACCAACTTTAACTAGGCCCTAATTACTGAATGTATTTACTGATTGAATATGCTTGAGTAAGACCTAATTACTGAATGTATTTACAGATTGAATATGCTTGAATAAGACCTAACTATTGAATGTATTTAGGCCTACCCTTTATACAGAGGATCCCATTAAGATTAAAAAAAGAAACACATATGACATGACGACATGAAAACAAATATATTTCAAGAACAAACATAGGTATCTGATTTAATTTCCCCTTGTGGTTCATTGATATTCGTGTAATTGATTAGCCAAAGAATCCACTCTGCTGGTATCCAATGTCTGAATCAGTGCCTGTGGGAATTATAGAAAACACGGGCAAAAACAGCATGTATAGCACATTTAGATTCATCTGTCAAAGTTAGATGACAAAAATCCCTCTCTCCTCTATTTCTCCAGAATCTTGTGGTGCAATGGGGGTGAGGGCCTGTGAGGAGTCCCCGCAGGCACACTCGGACTTGGAGAGACTCCCAAAACAGCAGAGGACCCGGCGGAAACCGCGCGTGCTCTTCTCCCAGGCGCAGGTGTTCGAGCTTGAGCGGCGCTTCAAGCAGCAGCGTTACCTATCCGCCCCCGAGAGGGAGCACCTGGCGAACACTCTGAAACTGACCTCCACACAGGTCAAAATCTGGTTCCAGAACAGGAGGTATAAGTGTAAACGGCAGCGGCAGGACAAGACCCTAGAAATGGCCGGACACCCTCACCACCTTGCCCCACCTAGGAGAGTGGCAGTCCCGGTGCTGGTGCGGGATGGGAAGCCCTGCCTGGCTGGATCTCAGAACTATAATACATCCTACGGTGTTGGAGCGGCCAGCCCCTATAGTTATAACGGCTACCCGGCTTATTCTTACCATAATCCAGTGTATACTAACACATACTCATGCACGTACTCTAGCCTGCCTGCTCTAGCACCCAACTCTACTGCTAACGCTTTTATGAATATGGGTCTGGCGAACCTGGGCGCGTCGCAATCTCAGGCCCAAACACCGCAGGGAACAGGCTGCCAAGGAACTCCGCAGGGCATTCGGGCCTGGTAGATGAATGTGATGATCTGCTTGTTGATTAACAGTTGATCACGTCGATCACTTGCCTACAGTATTTTGAGGATAAGGGAAAACCTGTCTGTGTCCCATGCAGCGAAATAGAAGGATTTCTCATTGAAATATATTAGTTGTTTCCTCATCAACGCGGTAAAAATACTGTTGGATACAGATATATACTATGGCAACATTGCAGACGGACTAAAACGCGTGCGCAACCGTGCGTAATATGGCCTAAAAGCTGTTGGGTGCTTGTGAACCAAGGATGTGAATGGCAAACATTGGCAATGATTATATCTGAGCTCTTTACATCAGAAATATGACTTTACCAGTAGCCTACTTGGTCTTTACCAGTGAAAACATTATTCTTCAACAACATAGCAGAAACTCCTTAAATAAAAGATCGAACATGTATGAGGATTAGTTGTTGTTATTTCGAATTGACCATTTGCTGCTGCCTTTTTTAGTCACTTATTTAAGATATTGTGCACTTAAACAATGCCCGCTGCGGTTTTTAGAAAATAAGCATATATTGACAAATAAAGTGAAACATTCGGGTATCAAAATTCAGACATGTGTTGATAATATTTTCAGAGGGAAAATAAAATTGTCGTATCCTTACACTCTCCATCGCAGTTCCGAAAATAGTTTCTAATGCGGCTGATATATACTGTAACTGAAAGAGGGCGTTGGTACAGTTCAGTGTCCTATGTCGCTTTGTTTGTCGATAGGACCGCCGAATGCCATTACCACGAGGGGCATAAACGTTCTCTTGGGAACTTGCTAAGGGAGACACTATACACTTGCAAGTGTGTGTGTGTGTGTGTGTGTGTGCGCGCGTGTGTTTGCGTGTGTGTGTGTGCGCGCGCGCGCGTGTGTGTGTGTGTGGGAGGGAGGGAGGGAGGGAGGGAGGGAGAGAGAAAGAAAGAAAGAAAGAAAGAAAGAAAGAAAGAAAGAAAGAAAGAAAGAAAGAAAGAAAGAAGAAGAAAGAAAGAAAGAAAGAAAGAAAGAAAGAAAGAAAGAAAAAGAAACCTTGCAAATGCCTTATGACATTTTTTTGTGGCTGGTTTTGAGTTGAGAGAGAAATGAATAGCCGCGTTCTTTCAATCTCTTTCTAAAAGGTGTGCTGTGTTTGTAGTCGGCCCACACATACATATGTGCGCACTAATTTCGGATATATTTATACCGTTTTTTTAAATGCTTTGATTGACGGTGGTTGTAAGGGTAGGCCTATTTCGTGATATTTTCTTCTTGTCGGCCTTTGAGGTTTTCGAGAAGGGGCGTTTGGTCTCCGGTTTGCGTTAGACAAATTCAGGCCGTCAATTAGGCCTATGCTGATTATTTGTAATCTAAAGATACAATTCAATTTTGGAAACATTTAATACTACACGATTAAAGCAAACATATTTAGGCCTATCTTAATTTCCCCCAAAATGCTAATTATTCTCTATTGAGCATTTGTTAAAGGCCTGCCAAAAAACATGGCTCTGTCAGCATACTGATCGCCATTGAAGGCCGTTTCCCAGCCATCGCTGTGTGAGAGTTGAGGGGAGAGTCAGATAGAAGAGCAGGCCAGGAAGACAGACAGAAACAGACAAGAGCCAGAACTCAGACAGACATAATGGAGAATGGAGAATTTAGGCCAGAGACGGACATTATCCAGACAACGCGCTGTAACAGTCTGATCGAGGGTCCACACGGACACGGCTTAGTCTGAACTGATCACCTATTAATAGCCTTGTAATGTTAAAATGCCATTTAAAAAGCGATTTATTATCATTTAGATACGAATATTGTGATGAAGAAGATAATATTTTTTAAATTCAGAATGATAAACTGTGAAACTTAAATTTCGTAAATCTGCTATAGCTACACACACTATTTCAAACCATAGTCACTCATCACATTCATGCCGACTGACTTTCCTTTATTGGATGTATCATTGGGTGTAGGCCTAGTCCAATTAAAAACACTGATTACATTGACGATTGCGACCGTTGAGGAAATGTTGCTGTGTTCTCATGGTAACTTCCATCCAACTTCCAATCTATACAATGGGAAACATGGTCTTCCTTAACAGATTCCCCAATAAAGGATGAAGTTCAATGGGAGAGTAACAGGGTTTGGGTTTACACACAGAGGAACTCCTATCACTTTGAGGTTTCCATATCACCGTCCTGTCTCTCCCTATACACAGGACTGATCCAATACGGGACGCCATTAATGGAGATGGATAGAAACGTAAACAGAGTGTTTGTCTCCAGCGGTAGGCGCGAGGCCGCTTCCCCTGGCTACTGCACTGCGTTTAGATGACATACCTGTGTCAGGGTAAGTGGCAGGGAGACCTTCAAATAAATAGAGTCGGCGACAGGAGGGCGATGCCTGAGGACGCGGTGTGTGTGTGTGTGTGTGTGTGTGTGTGTGTGTGTGTGTGTGTGTGTGTGTGTGTGTGTGTGTGTGTGTGTGTGTGTGTGTGTGTGTGTGTGTGGGGGGGGGGGGGGGGGGGGGAGAGAGTGCCAGAGCCGTGATTGCTATCTACCGCTGCCAAAGATAGCAGCTCATCCACCATCCACAAGGAGCACGGCGCTCCCGGAGTTTCCCAAAACAAAGTCTCCCATGGCAACCCTTCAAGAGGGTTACAGAAAACAAAGGCCAAATATAGAATACAGACAGCTATAGGCGGAGGAACTGAAGTACTGAAGGCCCACCTCACTCTCTCCGCCTGGTCTACCCGAACAGCAGGAGCTGTCGGCGGAGTTAGGGAATGACAGCGATGCGCTCCGGAACCCCACAAGGATGGAAAGAGTGGAGGCATAGATAAACATGTCTATGTTTGAAAATTGCATAGGCCTATGTAAGCTATATGTTTGTAATAGGCTTGCCAATGCTTCTGAATTAAATGTGAATCATATTGAGGAGATTGTGATGATGTTGAAATAAGTATATTTTCGTTACGCATGCATGGGAACCTACAATAGCCTACATAGATCCAGTCATTTAGGATACCATGAACACCTGCAGGTTTGCTTAACAACATGTCCATGACTTCTCCTCCAGACATGTTTTGACACCTCTGGGCTGTGTGTTCTCTGTAGTCAGAGCAGAGAGAGACTCTCTGTTTAGTTAGTGGGAGAAAACACAACACAACCGAGGAGCAAGCTCAGTCATCCGTCATCACAGTACCGCATCAATGAAACAATATAGACAGAGCGCGAAGTGTGTGTGTATGTGTGCGTGTGTGTGTGTGTGCGCGCGCGCGCATGCGGAGGGTGACTGCAAGTTGCTGCCCATCAAGGTAATCTGTTAAATGTTTCAAATTAATACTATTTCAAATGCTATTGAGATTTTTTCTAATTGTCTATTCCGGAAAATGACACTTGAGATAAGGCTAATGACAGGACAGAAATATATAGAACTAAAAATGTAGAACAAAAAGGTATTAAAAAAATTCCACGAAAGGCAGAACAATTATTAGGTCTTATTATGTAAACAGTTTCCCATACATATTTTATTTGAGATCCTGATTGCAGTGTTGTCTTGATTTTATTCAGATGATTTTGTTCTGTCGTGAAGATCCGTCAGTTCTGCGTGGAGCCACTCCTCAAGGCGCCGGACTGTATTTCCATACTCTCCTAAACCCAGTTAATAATGGCTGAGCCATTCTGCTGAGTGTGGTAATCATTACTACCACAGGGAGACGCTACTTACTCATGAACTAACTAACATGGACTGCTAGTTAAGACTACAGGTGCTAGCTACAATTATTATTCAAATGAAAGTGAGCGGATTACTTCAAGAATGTTTTACATTTACGCGCAATGATCCTCTTCGTCTTCCGGTTTCCAAATGCATCAGCCTCTTCGCCATGGTTACCAGAAGAGCTGCTGGAAGATGGGTGACCGAGTTCTTTCTGTTGTTGAAATTGTATAGTTTCTAAGCGAACAGCAGTCGCATACAATTAATTCACTTTCACATTTCAAAAAAAGCTCATGCGTAATTGAGGTGTGCATTGGCTTCTTCATCCTTTTCTCCACTGGCCCAAATAAGATCTGTTGTTGTTACTCTCTGAAAAACATATGCAGACAAACGTGACACCTTAATACAGGTCCACATCTCAAGTCCTCTCACACACAAATGACCAAGAAAAGAGAAAACCAGGACTGTAATAACCGCTTCACTCATTGTACCAACATTGATGTATATAGGCTTACTGTATTCACCTGACATTTGATCCGTTATGAAGGCCACACAAGTAAACTTATAATATTACTTTGATTGAACAGTCATGTCGCTGAAAGTTTTGAAGCATTCGATATGTGGGACATGTACTGTATAGCCTACTGTAAGAACACTTTAAGCACCATTTTAGCTTCAAATCCACATCAAGGCAAAAGCACAAGAAAGGGGATGAAGACAGTACAAATTGTAATTAGTGTCAGAAAAACCCTCTAAAACCATGACAAAAACGCACAAGGGACCTTCTATGAACATAACTGTTTGGTATTACTTACAACTAAATGGACAGAGGCGCCCAGCACACATTTGAGGACTAAAATAAGATAAATAAAATACTGTTTTCATGTCACCCTCTTTACCAAACAAATTAATGTAGGCTAATCTTGAAATGCGGAGGCACCATGGAATTCCTATAGTGAGTATGGATAGCCTAAGAGGCCAGAGGCGGTGGGGCTGTAGCGTACCGCAGTCTCCACATCAGTAGTTATTGATCCTTCATAACACATTAAAACCAGATAAGAGCCATACAGTACACAAGTACAAGGTTCTTAGATCTTGCAATAGCCCTTCACATATTGCCCTCAACAAAACCCCCTCACATAACAGCAGACCGTTCCCGTAACTGCTGAGGGTCACTAAGTTTTCCTCATTCCTAACAACAGTGTCAAACTCAAACAAAAGTTTAAAAAATGCATTTGTGCTACCTCCATCCATCATAGTCCATAACACTTATACAATCACTACAGGCTTTTGCTCCTGGTCTCCAAATGACGCCCAAGTAGCCAGTTTATCTCTCCGTCATCAATTAAAGTCAAGTGCTTGAGGGATAGACTTTACCCGGCAAGGCGGTCCAGGGCGGGGCTAATCAGCGCACACAGCCAATCAGCGCAGGCTTCAGTGGCAGTAGTGAGAGTTGTAAAGCAGACATGACATTTACTGACACATCCGCTGTTGATTAGGCCAGAGGCTGTTTCACCGCAATTAAATGACATCAGGAGAAGATCGAGAGAAAAGAGCAGAGAGGACAACCCAATCAATACCTGGAGAGTTTTCATTGTTGAGGGGTTCTGATAATGCGGGCCGCACTACTTTCGAGGGTGGGTTGAGAGAATATCCTAATAAAACTTACGTTGTGATAAAAGTTGGTTTTGCGTAAATGTCATCATGGCGCTGGGCCGCCCATCTTTCTCCATCAACGACATCCTCACCCGGCGACGTGACACACGAGACAACATTCAAATTTCACGGGATCTGACAGATCTATGCGCGATAAAGCTGGCCACCATCAACCAGGATCAGCCAACCGAGAGAAGGGATGGGAGCTCGAGCGGCCCCGGTTCATCCACGTCGGACTGCAGTGAGGAGCACAAACAGGATGAGATGGAGATGATACACATCCGCCAAGGAAATATTCGTTCCTCTCCCGGTTTGGGCGACATCAGGAACCCCACGTCTGAGGCCGGTAGTGAAGAGAGCACTGGAGAAGAGACGGATTACATGTCATGCAGAAAAGGTACCCTCTCAGTCTGTTTATAAGATTATTGATATCGACCAGGAATCTAAATGTAATCATGACACAGGTTTGTTGTTGGAATGGGATTATGCTGATCAATAGGCTACTGTAGGCTACAACGCGTTGTCTCACCACGCCATAGCCATATACAGTGAGCAAACTGTCTATATCGGCCTACAGTGAACAAAATCAATTCTGCTTTGAACAAACTAAATTCCATATATAGGGGAAAAAGTCAATTCTGTTTGGTTATTTCCAGCCTACATTTGATATGGCTTTCGATTTGTATTTTAAAACGACCGAAGCAATAGGCTGTATATAATAGGAAGCATGCTTAATAATCACATGATTACGAGTAAAATTATAACCCTACTTACTGGCTTGGAACTTGTAATTTATTGAGTAATAAACATCACTGTAAGTGATTGTGGACATGTTTACTTGAAAGACGTATTGTGGAAACACGCTGTGTGTTGGAGCGACATAGACTAGTATACGTTGTTGCTATTTCAAGCATAAAGAGGTCGCCTGTTTGCCAAATAACCACAAGGCATTTTAATTTCTTCTTTCCTCCAATACAGACATAAACAACAAACAACTACCCAGTCTGGATCAAGACAAACAGAGGGAGGAGGAGGAGAGGGAGAGTAGTTACAGCACCGTAGGCCAACCCATATCTGGTAACAAGAAGCGCTCCCGTGCGGCCTTCTCCCACGCGCAGGTCTACGAGCTAGAGCGTCGGTTTAACGTGCAGCGCTACCTGTCTGGTCCTGAACGGGCGGCCCTGGCGGGCGCGCTGAAGCTCACGGAAACCCAGGTGAAAATCTGGTTCCAGAACCGGAGATATAAGACTAAACGGCGGCAGATGGCGGCAGAACTAGCCTCCCGTATCTCCTCTACACCCGCCACACTGGCTAAGAAAGTGGCGGTGAAGGTCCTGGTTCGAGACGATCAAAGACAGTACGGTGAGGATGACCTGTCCAGTCCGCCTGCTCTGCCTCTCTACCCGGCCTACCGATATGGATACTACCCCTACATGTACTGCTTCCAGCCATGGCTCTCTAGCAATGCCCTTTGTGGGAGCATGCATTGACACAATGGCGTAGCCATGCCTGAAAAACATGACATTCATTAACTTTATGGATTCAGGCCTACTAAAAGAAGACAAAGACACGCGGTCGACATTTCTACGTGCGTTTCTGTGTAAATACTTTCTTTATTCTCTCGTGGAGAGGAAGATCATTTCGCCCCACCGTGAGCCTTTTTGATGCTGTAGCCTACACCTGCAAGGACAATCCTATCGACATCACTCAGACAACATTGATGGATACAGCTAAATTCAATACATGTCCTGAAGAAAGTAGAAGGCCTAGATAATAATATTGAAATTATTACGCAGGAATGTATAGCCAAATAATAACTCAATAAAGCTTTAAAACAATTTGGTATTCATCAGTATCCTCATTTAATTTATTTACACACACAAATATAACTATTTTTATAAAACAGGAGGAATATAGGATTAGGATTATGAAACAATATAGGCTAATATCAAGTGCTAAAATCGAAATCAAAACCAATTTACATTTCTAAAATGTGAATACACTTTTGACAGAATTTTCGATCTAAGCCTTGAACTTTAAAATAACTTTTCACATTCTGAAACATGCAGTAGATTCGTTCTAACAAATATCTAGGTAAACTAAAATAGTTTTTCTCCGATTCAAGCCAACAGCCATCTTCATTATGAAATTCGAACCAGCAAAAAACATGGATATCGAGACATTATATTCGTGCCTGGTAAACATTGAACCCACAAGGACAGAAATGTGTAGCCTTCAACAAGATGATTCAAAAGACTTTGCACCAATGAGGACGTGATGTGTGTGAATATGGCTGTTAATATTATGGTCGAGATCTTGAAGCCTGAAGCCTACAAGTTAAAGTAACTAAATCTAACAATCTAAAAATGCTGGGTTTGAAAATAATTTAATTTTATAATTCAATATGAGGCTTAGAATGTAAAGGTAATTTATTATGAACTAGCTAATTAGGCTAGTTTATATTCTATTCATTTACATTCTAGAAGATTTCACGTTTTCAAAATGTTGAGCCAAAATAATTCATGTAAATACGGTACCTGCTGCTTACACTGCCCCGATTTGTTTTGTGGTTCGAGTGTGCAAATATGGCTTCTACCTTCTCCAAGGGATTTTCCAAACAGATCTCTGATAGTATTGACATTATGGACCATAAATAATGACCGTGGTTGAATTGCAAATCAATGTCATATTAATAGTAGGGCAATAGGCCCACCTGTAATTCGTTTACTGACACATTTCCCTATTCACTAATTGATAATACAGATACAACCAATCGTAATAAAATCATAATTGATCATTTAGATACATATTCAAATGTACAATTTTTGGTACTCTTCCCCAGATCTGTACCTTGACATAATCCGGTCTCAAAGCTCTACAGACAATTCCTTCGACCTAATCTTAAATTAACACGACAAATAGCACAGTTGGGAGATTTGGAAAGCCATAGTCAATCAATCAACAATATAATAATACTTTTAAAACAAATATTTATCTTTAACTTGCAATCTGTAGATACTATGCCATTAGATAGGTTCAGAATTTATGTGAAACATCACAGCACAGTTGAAAAATATATTCTATGTTCTATAATAGTTATGACTGAAAAACACCATGTATGGTGAATTCAGAAAGTATTCAGACCCCTTGATTTATTCCACATTTTCTTACATTACAGCCTTACAAAAAAAAAAGTCAAATGTATTCAAAATAAAAAACAGACTCCTGCCTTTTCTTGGCTGTGTGCTTAGGGTCGTTGTCCTGTTGGAAGGTGAACCTTCTCCCCAGTATAAGGTCCTGAGTGCTCTGGAGCAGGTTTTCATCAAGGATCTCTCTGTACTTTGCTCTGTTCATCTTTCCCTCGATCCTGACTAGTCTCCCAGTCCCTGCCAATGGAAACATTCCCACAGTATGATACCCCATAAATACAAAATGAAAACAGGTTTTTAGACATTTTTGCAAATTTATTAAAAATTAAAAACAGAAATAACTTTTTTACAAAAGTATTCAGACCCTTTGCTATGAGACTTGAAATTGAGCTCAGGTGCATCCTGTTTCCATTTATCATCCTTGAGATGTTTCTACAATTTGACTGGAGTCCACCTGTGGTAAATTAAATTGATTGGACATGATTTGGAAAGGCACACACCTGTCTATACAAAGTCCCAAAGTTGACAGTGCATGTCAGAACAAAAACCAAGACATGAGGTCGAAGGAATTGTCTGTAGAGCTTTGAGACCGGATTATGTCAAGGTACAGATCTGGGGAAGAGTACCAAAAAATGTCTGCAGCATTGAAGGCCCCCAAGAACACAGTGGCCTCCATCATTCTTAAATGCAAGATGTTTGGAAACACCAAGACTTTTCCTAGAGCGAGCCGGCCCGGCCAAACTGAGCAATCGGGGGAGAAGGGACTTGGTCAGGGAAGTGACCAAGAACCTCATGGTCACTCTGACAGAGCTCTAAGGTTCGTCTGTGGAGAATGGAGAACCTTCCAGAAAGAAAACCATCTCTGCAGCACTTTACCAATCAGGCCTTTATGGTAGAGTGGCCAGACGGAAGCAACTTCTCAGTAAAAGGCACATGACAGCCCACTTGGAGTTTGCCAAAAGGCACCTAAAGACTCTCAGACAATGAGAAACAAGATTCTCTGGTCTGATGAAACCAAGATTGAACTCTTTAGCCTGAATGTCAATCATTGTGTCTAGAGGAAACCTGGCACCATCCCTACAGTGAAGCATGGTGGTGGCAGCATCATACTGTGGGGATGTTTTTCAGCGTTAGGGACTGGGAGACTAGTCATGATTGAGGCAAAGATGAACGGAGCAAATACAGAGAGATCCCTAATAAAAACCTGCTCCAGAGAGCTCAGGACCTCAGACTGGGGCTAAGATTTACCTTCTAACAGGACAACGACCCTAAGCACACAGCCAAGACAATGTAGGAGTGGCTTTGGGACAAGTCTCTGAATGTCCTTGAGTGACCCAGCCAGAGCCCGGACTTGACCCCAATCGAACATCTCTGGAGAGACCTGAAAATAGCTGTGAAGCGACGCTCCCCATCTAACCTGACAGAGCTTGAGGTCTGCAGAGACGAATACGAGAAACTTCCCAAATAAAAGTGTGCCAAGCTTGCAGCATCATACCCAAGAAGACTCAAGGCTGTAATCACTGCCAAAGGTGTTTCAACAAAGTACTGAGTAAAGGGTCTGAATACTTATGTAAATTTAATATTTCAGCTTTTATTTTTTTTAAATTAGCAAAAATGTCTAAAAACCTGTTTTTGCTTTGCCATTATGTGGTATTGTGTGTTGATTGATGAAGAAAAAAAATATTTAATGAATTTTAAAATAACGTAACAAAATGTGGAAAAAGTCAAGGGGTCTGAATACTTTCCGAAGGCACTGTATAATAATAAATAAATAGTTACAATAAAATAACAAATACCCCTCTTTCCAAAAGTGAAAACTTCATTGAATTGTCATGCTAGTTTTGGGTGTGTAGTGCTGTTCAATTTGACAAACGCCATCCCATACCATTAATCCTTAGATTGTATGGTTCTGAATGTGTGTTCACTGCTGTTGTGAATCCCCTGTCCTGGCCCAGCTGCATGAGTCAGATAGAGCACCATACAGCCTCTCTCCTCAGCACAGAACCACATTTATCATCATGCTATGCTGAAAAGACTGTGCAGACTAAACCCTCATCTCACTGTAAAATACCCTGCCTAGGAGTTAGCTGCTGCAGTTTAACTAAATATAAATATCCATGTTGGATGGAGTTAAGTGCCAATGGAATATCTGGTAGGGGCGAGAAAATGGAATGAGGAATGCTGAAAGCGACATTAGGCCAATTCAAAATGGGAACTTTGTAAAGCATGTACACACACACACACACACACACACACACACACACACACACACACACACACACACACACACACACACACACACACACACACACACACACACACACACACACACACACACACACGTACACATGGATTTTGTGTTTGAGATATGTGCTAGTAGAGTAGTGGGCTGAGGGTATACACTTAATGTGCTGAGAAATCTCTTGTGAAATGTATTGTAATGTTTTTAAAATTGTATAGAACTGCCTTAAGTTTATTGGACCCCAGGAAGTTTAGCTGCTGCCTTGGCAGCAGCTAATGGGGATCCATAATAAAAAAATATATATACAAACTCTACATAGTGTTTTGTACCACTCTCATATCATAAGCTAAATTATTGTGTTTTCAATGCACATTTAGAGGTTTGCATTAAAAAGACAGCCTGAAACAAACAGAGATTTCCTGAGTTGGCAGTTATCCAGTTTAGTCAGGTTTTAGAGTGCTTCTCACGCCTCATGCTATGTCTTCTACTTGAGATGAACAGGATTCACTTCTCTCATAGCTGATGTGTGGTGAAAGATGGGGCACAAAATGGCTGCCGTGGCATCACTTAGGTAGGTGCTATATCAGTACTATTTGATACGTTTTTTTCTCCCTAACCACATAAATAAAGTATTCATCATTAATTTAAGTATTCCAAAGCATTATCGGTAGTAGTAGTATTGCAGCTGTAGTGAAAGACTCCAACACCCTGTCTGTCTACCTACACATTACACACCACCTAGGCCTCCAACCTGTTTGTCAGACAGAGTTTCACCTTGGGCATGACTGACAGCTGCCAAGCTTCATTCATCTCTCTCAGATCAGACTAATCACTCTAAGCTGTCGCAAGTGGCTGGCATTGTACACACATGGTTCCGGGAAAAAGAGACAACACAACTCCTTGAGACTGACGAACCATGACTAACGAGCCCATCCTTCATTATTATCTACTGACATTTACAGGGAGGTTACATTCATGTGACTAGTAACATGGGTGACTAGAGTTATCATTACAGAGTTGACAACATCCTTGTCAACTTGGAATGTTAAAGACAAAGATGATACCTCTGGGTAGCTATATTTATGTGGCTATAACACATTGAAGACAAGAGCTCGTAATATTATAATATTATATATTATAATATTATTATTATTGTAGGGTCCCTGTAAGCATAGTGTAAAAAATACAAGATGTCTGGACCACTATGGCACAGGAGAGTACTTGCTTTTCGTTTGATCTCCGGTCTTGAAGACCTAATGGGTGTGCAGGTTTTGGTTCCAGCCAGCACTAACATACCTGATCCTGGTCATGGTCCCAACTCCCAACTGAAGACCATGATTAGTGGATTATTGAGGTGTGTTAGTGCTGTTTGGACCTTGGAACAAAAGGCTGCACATGTACTAGCTGTCCAGGACCGAAGTTAGAGACCCGTGGTCTAGACCCTACAGACCCTTTTGGTGCTGGACAGGTGAGAGAAGACCTGGGTCAGCAATCTAAC
Organism: Salmo salar; assembly: GCF_965601325.2. Taxonomy (NCBI): domain Eukaryota; kingdom Metazoa; phylum Chordata; class Actinopteri; order Salmoniformes; family Salmonidae; genus Salmo; species Salmo salar. The sequence goes on along the minus strand of NC_138318.1, from coordinate 28,235,136 downwards.
TTTGTGTTTATGTATAAATATACACTACATGACCAAAAGTATGTGGACACCTGCTCATCAAACATATCATTCCAAAATCATGAGCATTAATATGGAGTTGGTCCCCCTTTGCAGCTATAACAGCCCCCACTCTTCTGGGAAGGCTTTCCACTAGATGTTGGAACATTACTGCGTGGACTTGATTCCATTCAGCCACAAGATCATTAGTGTGGTTGGGCACTGATGTTGGGCGATTAGGCCTGGCTCGCAGTCAACATTCCAATTCATCCCAAAGCTGTTTGATGGAGTTGAGGTCAGGGCTCTGTGCAGGCCAGTGAAGTTCTTCCCCACCAATCTCGACAAACCATTTCTGTATGGACCTCGCTTTGTGCACAGGCGCATTGTCATGCAGAAACAGGAAAGGGCCTTCTCCAAACTCTAGCCACAAAGTTGGAAGCACAGAATCGTCTAGAATGTCATTGTATGCTGTAGCGTAAAGATTTCCCTTTAGTGGAACTAAGGGGCCTAGCCTGAACCATGAAAAACAGCACCAGACCATTATTCATCCTCCTCCAAACTTTACAGTTGGCACTATGCATTCAGGCAGGTAGCGTTCTCCTGGCATCCGCCAAATCCAGATGGTGAAGTGTGATTCATCACTCCAGGGAACGTGTTTCCACTGCTCCAGAGTCCAATGGCGGTTAGCTTTAGCTCCAGCCAACGCTTGGCATTAATGATGGTGATGTTAGGCTTGTGTGCGGCTGTTTGGCCATGGAAACCTATTTCATGAAGCTTCAGACGATCAATTATTGTGCCGATGTTGTTTCCAAAGGCAGTTTGGAACTCGGTAGTGAGTGTTGCAACTGAGGACAGACAATTTTTACGCGCTTCAGCACTCGGTTGTCCCGTTCTGTGAGCTTGTGTGGTCTATCACCTCGCAGCTGAGCCATTGTTGCTCCTAGACATTTTCACTTGACAATAGGAGCACTTACAGTTGACCTGGGCAGCTCTAGCAGGGCAGACATTTGACGAACTTACTTGTTGGAAAGGTGCCATCCTATGACGGTGCCACATTGAAAGTCACTGAGCTCTTCAGTAAGGCATTCTACTGCCAATGTTTGTCTATGGAGATTGCATGGCCGTTTGCTCGATTTTATACACCTGTCAGAAACAGGTGTAGCTGTAATAGCCAAATCTACTAATTTGAAGGCGCGTCCACATACTTTTGTATATATAGTGTATAATTCACAAGTATGTAAACATTTAGTCTGAGAGAGAAAGCAAAGCATCCGCTTCACGCTTCCCTGCTGTTTGACTTGAAGAGGCTCATAAAACAGAGGGAGGGGGAGAAAAAGAGGGAAGGGGAGGCGAGGGGCGGGCAGAGACAGACAGACAAAAAGACAGACAGACGAGAGAAAGGGATCAAATCAAATAAAGTGTTATCTGTCACATGCTTGGTAAACAACAGGTGTAGACTAACAGTGAAATGCTGACTCATAGGCCCTTCACAACAATGGAGAGAGAAAAAAGAGAGATAGAAGAAAAACAAATAAGAGGAATGAGTAATGATAACTTAGCTATATACACAGGGTACCATTACCGAGTCCATGTGCATGGGTACAAGGTAACTGAAGTAGATATGTACATACAGTATACAGTGAATTCAGAAAGTGTTCAGACCCCTTAGCTTTTTCCACATTTTATTACCTTAATACCTTATTTTAAATTGGATTAAATAGTTTTTTCCCCCTCATCAATCAACACACAATACCCCATAATGACGTTACAATACCCCATAATGACATCACAAAACCCCAAAATAACATCACAATAACCCATAATGACATTACAATACCCCATAATGACATCACAAAACCCCAAAATAACATCACAATAACCCATAATGACATTACAATACCCCATAATGACATCACAATACCCCATAATGACATTACAATACCCCATAATGACATCACAAAACCCCAAAATAACATCACAATAACCCCATAATGACATTACAATACCCCATAAAGACATCACAATACCCCATAATGACATTACAATACCCCATAATGACATCACAATAACCCATAATGACATTACAATACCCCATAATGACATCACAAAACCCCAAAATAACATCACAATAACCCATAATGACATTACAATACCCCATAATGACATCACAAAACCCCAAAATAACATCACAATAACCCATAATGACAAAACAAAAACAGGTTTTAGAATTTTAGCAATTGTTTTGCAAATATTCAGACCCTTTACTCAGTACTTTGTTGAAGCATCTTTTGCATCGATTACTGCATCGAGTCTTCTTGTGTATGATGCTACAAGCTTGGCACACCTGTATTTGGGGAGTTTCTCCCATTATTCTCTGCAGATCCTCTCAAGCTCTGTCAGGTTGGATGGGGAGCATTGCTGCACAACTATTTTCAAGCCTTTGCAGAGATGTTTGATTGGGTTTGATTCCAGGCTCTGGCTGGGCCACTCAAGGACATTCAGAGACTTGTCCCGAAGCCACTCCTGCATTGTCTTGGCTGTGTCCTTAGAGTCGTTGTTCTGTTGGAAGGTGAACCTTCACCACAGTCTGAGGTCCTGAGTGCTCTGCAGCAGGTTTTCATCAAGGAACTCTGCCCCACATCATGATGCTGTCACCACCATGCTTCACAGTAAAGATGGTGACAGGTTTCCTCCAGATGCAACGCTTGGGATTCAGGTCAAAGACCTCAATCTTGGTTTCATCAGACCAGAGAATCTTGTTTCTCATAGCCTGAGAGTCTTTAGGTGCCTTTTGGCAAACTCCAAGCTGGCTGTCATGTGCCTTTTACTGAGGAGTGACTTCCGTCTGACCACTCTACCATAAAGGCCTGATTGATAGAGTGCGGCAGAGATGGTTGTCCTTCTGGAAATTTCTCCCATCTCCACAGAGGAACTCTGGAGCTCTGTCAGTGGGACCATTGGGAAATTGGTCACCTGCCTCACCAAGGCCCTTGGTCCCTGATTGCTCAGTTTGGCCGGGCGGCCAACTCTAGGAAGAGTCTTGGTGGTTCCAAAGTTCTTCCATTTAAGAATGATGGAGGCCACTGTGTTCTTGGGCACGTTCAATGCTGCAGAAATGTTTTGGTACCCTTCCCCAGATCTGTGCCTCCTGTCTTGGAGGTCAACGGACAATTCCTTCGACCTCATGCCTTGGTTTTTGCTCTGACATGCACTGTCAACTGTGTGACCTTATAGACAGGTGTGCGCCTTTCCAAATCCTGTCCAATCAATTGAATTTACCACAGGTGGACTCCAATCAAGTTGTAGAAACATCTCAAGAATGATCAATGGAAGCAAGATGCACCTTAGCTCAATTTCGAGTCTCATAGAAAAGGGTCTGAACACTTATGTAAATAAGGTATTTCTGTTTTATATTTTTAATACATTTGCAAAAATGTAAAAAAAACTGTTTTCACTTCGTCATTATGGGGTATTGTGTGTAGATTGATGAGGAAAAAAAATATTTTACCCATTTTAGAATAAGGTTGTAACGTAACAAAATGCGGAAAAAGTCAGCGGGTCTGAATACTTTCCAACGGCACTGTACGTAGGGATAAAGTGACTGGGCAACAGGATAGATAATAAACAGTAAGAACAGCATTTGTGGTGAGTCAGAAGAGATTAGTGCAAAAAGGGTCAATGCAGATATTCCAGGTAGCTATTGGTTAACTATTTAACTAACTAGCGGTCTTATAGCTTGGTGGTAGAAGCTGTTCAGGGTCCTGTTGGTTACAGACTTGGTGCATCAGTACCACTTGCCGTGTGGTAGCAGAGAGGACAATCTAAGACTTGGGTGGCTGGAGTCTTTGACCATTTTTAGGGCCTTCCTCTGACACCGCCTGGTATAGAGGTTCTGGATGGCAGGGAGCTCAGCCCCAGTGATGTACAGGGCTGTACGCATTACCGTCTGTAGCGTCTTGCGGTCAGATGCCAAACAGTTGCCATACCAAGCGGAGATACAGCCAGTCAAGATTATCTTAATGGTGTAGCTGTGGAACGTTTTGAGGATCTGAGGGCCCATGCCAAATATTTTCAGCCTCCTGAGGGGAAGAGGCTTTGTATTGTCCTCTTGGACTGTGTTGATGTGTGTGGACCATGATATTTCCTTAGTGATGTGAACACCGAGGAACTTGAAGCTCTCAACCTGTTCCACAACAGCCCCGTCGATGTGGATGGGGGCGTGCTCAGCCCTCCGTTTCCTGTAATCCAGGATCAACTCCTTTGTCTTGCTGACATTGAGGGAGAGGTTGTTGTCCTGTTACCCACTGCCAGGTCTCTGACATCTTCCCTGTAGGCTGTCTCATCATCGTCAGTGATCAGGCTTACCACCGTCATGTCTTCTGCAAACTTAGTGATGGTGTTGGAGTCATGCACCGCCACGCAGTCGTGGTTAACAGGGAGTACTGGAGGGGACCAAACACTCCTGATGGGACCCCATGTTGAGAGTCAGCGTGGCGGATATGTTGTTACCTACCCTCACCACCTGGGGCGGTCCTTCAGGAAGTCTAGGATCCAGTTGCAGAGGCAAGTATTTAATCCCAAGGTCCTTAGCTTAGTGATGGGCTTGGAGGACACAATGGTGTTGAATTCTGAGCTGTAGTCAATGAACAGCATTCTCACGTGTTAATTTTGTCCAGGTGTGAAAGGGCAGTATGGAGTGCAATAAAGATTGCGTCATCTGTGGATCTGTTTGGGCGGTATGCAAATTGGAGTGCGTTCAGTGTGACTGGGACGATGGTGTTGATGTGAGCCACGACCAGCCTTTCAAAGCATTTCATGGCTACAGATGTGAGTGCTACGGGGCGATAGTCATTTAGACAGGTTACCTTGGCGTTCTTGGGCACAGGGACTATGGTATTCTGCTTGAAACATGTAGGTATTACAGACTCGGTCAGGGAGAGGTCAAAAATCTCAGTGAAGACACTTTCTAGCTGGTCTGCACATGCTCTGAGTACGTGTCCTGATAACATATGGACCTGTGGCCTTGTAAATGATAACCTGTTTAAAGGTGTTGCTCACATTGGCTACAGAGAGCGTGAATACACAATCGTCAGGAACAGCTGGTGCTCTCATGCATAGTTCAGTGTTGTTAGCATTGAGGTGTGCATAGAAGGTATTTATCTTGTCTGGTAGGCTTGCGTCACTGGACAGCTCACGCGCCTGGGTTTACCTTTGTAATCCCTGATAGTTTGGAAGTCCTAACACATACGACGAGCATCAGATCCAATGTAGTAAGATTCGATCTTGGTCCTGTACTGACACTTTGCCTGTTTGATGGTGTAACGGCTGTCAGGAGAGAGAGTAGACCAAGGTGCAGCGGAGTTAGTGTTCATCATTGAATATTTAATAGCAGAACACTACACAAAACAAAACGAGAAAACTGACAGCCAAACAGTCCTGTCAGGTGCAAACACTAACAGAAAAATTACCCACAAAACCCAAAGGAAAAACATGCTCCTTATGTGTGACTCCCAATCAGCAACAACAAACTTCAGCTGTGCCTGATTGGGAGCCACACACTGCCCAACACAAAGAAATACAAAAACATAGAAAAAGGAACATAGAACGCCCACCCAATGTAACACCCTGGCCTAACCAAAATAAAGAACAAAAACCCCTCTCTATGGCCAGGGCGTTACAGTAACCCCCCCCCCCCCCAAGGTGCGGACTCCGACCGCAAAACCTGACCCTGAAGGGGAGGGTCCGGGTGGGCCTTCTTACGGCGGCGGCTCAGGTGCAGGACGTGGCCTCTGCTCCACCCTCGGCGTCGCCCTCTTAGGTGGCGCACCTGGCCGCGCCGAAGGTCTGGTGGGCAACCCTGACTGCGCCCGGCTGGTGGGCGACGCAGGTTGCGCCCGGCTGGCGGAAGGTGATGGTTGCGCCCGGCTGGCGGGCGACCCTGGTTGCGCCCGGCTGGCGGGCAGCGATGGCTGCGCCCGGCTGGCGGGCAGCGATGGCTGCGCCCGGCTGGCGGGCGGCGATGGCTGCGCCTGGCTGGCGGGCGTCCCTGGCGGCTCCGGCGGCACTGACCCAGGATTCACCAGGCTGAGGAGACATGTAAGAGACCTGGCCCTAGGCGCAGGCACAGGACTCACCGGGCTGGCGGGCGGCTCTGGACAAGCGGGCGGCTCTGGCGGCTCCGGACAGGCGGGCGGCTCTGGCGGCTCCAAACAGGCGGGCGGCTCTGGCGGCTCCGGACAGGCGGGCGGCTCTGGCAGCTCCGGACTGGCGGGCAGCTTTGGCGGCTCTGGACTGGCAAGACCCACTGGAGGCCTAGTCCTAGGAGGCGGCACAGGACGGACCAGGATGGGGAGACCCACTGGAGGCCTGGTCCGAGGAGGTGGCACAGGCTTAACCAGGATGGGGAGACCCACTGGAGGCCTGGTCCGAGGAGGAGGCACAGGCTTAACCAGGATGGGGAGACCCACTGGAGGCCTAGTCCTGGGAGGTGGCACAGGACGGACCAGGCTGGAGAGATCCACTGGAGGCCTGGTCCGTGGAGCAGGCACAGGACTGACCAGGATGGGGAGACCCACTGGAGGCCTAGTCCTGGGAGGTGGCACAGGACGAACCAGGATGGGGAGACCCACTGGAGGCCTGGTCCGAGGAGGAGGCACAGGCTTAACCAGGATGGGGAGACCCACTGGAGGCCTAGTCCTGGGAGGTGGCACAGGACGGACCAGGATGGGGAGACCCACTGGAGGCCTGGTCCGAGGAGGAGGCACAGGCTTAACCAGGATGGGGAGACCCACTGGAGGCCTGGTCCGAGGAGGTGGCAGAGGATAAACCGGGCTGTGGGGGAGCACTGGACTTCTGGTACGGACGCTCTTTACCCACAATCCAGGCTGAATGCCCACTTTGGCCCGGCACGGGCGGAGAGCAGGCATTGGGCGAACTGGACCCTCCCAGCGCCCTGGAGACACAGTGCGCAGAGCCGGTGCAGGATACCCTGGCCCGAAAAGGCGCACTGGAGACCAGACGCACTGAGCTGGCACAACCCGTCCTGGCTCGATGCCTGCCCTCGCATGGCACTTGCGGGGGGCTGGTATGTAGCGCACCGGGCTTTGAACGCGTACTGGGGACACCGTGCGCTCCACATCATAACACGGTGTCTTACCAGTACCACGCTGCTTCCCGTAAGCACGGGGAGTTGGCTCAGGTCTACCTCCTGACTCCGCCAATCTCCCCGTGTGCCCCCCCCCAAAAAAATGTTTGGCCAGAGCGTTACAGATGGTTCATTGGGAGGGCAGAACAGGATTTCTTATAAGCGTCTGGAATATTGTCTGGCTCATTGAAAGCGAAAGCTCTAGTGGAGGCTGCATGTAATCCATGGTTTCTGGTTGGGATATGTACTGTACGTACGGTCACTGTGGGGACGACATCGTCAATGCAGTTATTAATGCAGCCGGTGACTGTTGTGGTAAACTCCTCAATGCCATCGGATGAACACCGGACCATATTCCAGTCTGTGCTAGCGAAACAGTCCTGTAGCTTAGCATCCGCATCATCGGATCACTTCTGTACTGAGCTCGTCACTGGTACTTCCTGTTTGAGTTTTTGCTTCTAAGCAGGTATCAGGAGGATATAGTTATGGAGAGCTTTGTATGCGTCTCTGTGTGTGGAGTAAAAGTGAACGCTAGTTGAACAGGTGACATGTGTGGTCTACAGCTTATCATGAGCTATTCTACTTCAGGCGAGCAGAACCTTGCAACTGCCATAATATTAAAGATCACGCACTAGCTGTTGTTAACAAAGAGACACACCCCCTCCACTAAGCTTCCCAGACGCAGCTGTTCTGTTCTGTCCTGTCGATGTATAGAAAGAACTGCAAGATTTATATTCAATCTGTTTTAACAAAATGTCTGGACAGAATGTACCTGATCTTAGCAAAATGAAATGACAATGATTAAAGTTGATAGATTTATCATCTGTAGTGGAAACACTAATCCTTTGTTGTCTTAAAAGTCTTTGCTACAGTAGCTCAGCTCTCAGCTGGGTGAAATGTACAGAGGGGCAGACAGATACAATGAAACCCCCACCCAGTCAGCACACACAGACAAAACACATGCAGGGACGTGCGTACGTACACACACACACACACACACACACACACACCACACACACACACACACACACACACACACACACACACACACACACACACACACACACACACACACACACACTGTCTGCAGTCTCTGCTACGCTACAACGCTTGTGTAAGAGCTAGGCTCAGGGATCTCACACTGTTCACAAGCTGTAATTACACTAGCATTTCCTGTAAATATTTTGCAACAGTAATTATTTTCTCTTTGAAACGGCTGTAGATGATTTGTATACAACAGCTGTCAACACTTCTACTGCTCACTGACTGTCAATGGATACTTCCATTACAAACCTCACATAATGCTGATGCTGAGTGAGGATGGGACAACATAAATCTGTCCAAAGAGATTTAACTAGGTCTACTAAAGGTGGAGTGTGTGTGTTGTTTAAAGCTGAAAAGGGTGGGGTGTGTCTGTCTGTGTCTGTCTGTCTGTCTGTCTGTCTGTCTGTCTGTCTGTCTGTCTGTCTGTCTGTCTGTCTGTCTGTCTGTCTGTCTGTCTGTCTGTCTGTGCGTGCGTGCGTGCGTGCGTGCAGGCGTTAATGTGTTGTCCCACGGCAGACTTGGGTCAGGACTCAGGAAGGAGACAGGTCATGGTTAATAGCGTTGTTTAAAAGACAGAGCTGCTTCCCCCTGACCCTGTCTCCCCAGCCGCATTATGGCTCCACACACACGCACACGCACACACTCACTCACTCACTCACACTCACACACACACACACACACACACACACACACACACACACACCACACACACACACACACACACACACACACACACACACCCACTCACCCCCCCCCCCCCCCTCACTCACTCACACACAGGGCCAATATTCCAACTCAGAGGACTGCTCTGCTGTGTTCCAGAAACTATTAGCTGATAGCATCACAGCACGTAGGAATGTAAACATTTATAGTAAAACCATAAGAGATCTTACTCCCCCCTGGGTGTGTTGTATCCATCACAGACAACCACACTTTCCCCCCGACAATGACTTTCTTTCATATTTCACATATTAAATGGATGGTTCATTGAATGATAACTCATGATACACGATTTCCTCTAATATTTAATTGGTGGCAGCAGTGAGATTTTATTTTATGCTGTTGGATAACAAGTTAGATTTAAACATATCTTTTAGATTTTCGTTAGGGAAATTGACTGTACTCCATACTCGCTACTCCCCAGCAAGCACTTTTGACCCAGGAACATGTTCCTCAATGCGGCTTTGATTGAATTCACCCATTCAGTTTTAAATATGTTTGAAGGCTTTATCCTTTCTCGACTTAACTGGTTTTGATTTCCTGTCATTCTGAAGTTTGAAATGTCACTACCCTTCTATTTAAACCTGCAATTCTACCATGCTTGCACCCATAGTGCTGGAAGGAACAGCAGTGAATGACAGATTCAGTTATACGTGTGTGTGTGTGTGTGTGTGTGTGTCTGTGTGTGTGTGTGTGTGTGTGTGTGTGTGTGTGTGTGTGTGTGTGTGTGTGTGTGTGTGTGTGTGGTGTGTGTGTGTGTGTGTGTGTGTGTGGGGGGGGGGGGGGGGGGGGGGGGCCCAAAGCACTGGGAGGGGTCATAGCGAGGATGAGTAAGGTCAGTCGAGGTGACCCCACCCAGAGTAAGGCGAGATCAGGGTTATTTAGGATCGCTAGAAAAGCCATAGTGAGTGAGTGGAGTCCATTAGATTATGAGGAAGCATCTTCAGGTAGATAGACACTATAGGCTGCACTATAGGATGCACTAGACTGGACAGACAGACTTTTGCTCAGTCTGATAACAACAACAACCACTTTTTATGTAGATCTGAAAGAGCGTGAGTTGTGCAGTTGATCTTGGTTCCAAACCCAGTGGTATTACCCTATGATACTTCTTCTTGACCATTTACTTGTTTGTTAAAGGCCCAGTGCAGTGAAAAATGTGATTTTTTTCTGTGTGTATTTTATATATATTTCACACGATGTTGGAATAATACTGTGAAATTGTGAAAATGATGATCGCGCTCTATTAATGTAAGACCTGTTTGAAAACACCGCCTGAATTTTCAGCCTGTTTTGGTAGTTTTCAGTTTTCCTCTCCCCACTCAGACCACTTCAAGACAGTCCTAACTAAATTGGAGATTGAGAATAAGCACTTTTTGAGTCTTTTAATTTTTTTTATTGAAAACAATCATAGTAAGGTACGTAATTGTTATCCAGAAATGATTTGATAATATGATAAAAGCGGATGCATTGGACCTTTAAATAGCCTACAGAAACAAAGTAACAAAATGTAGGCCTATCCCATATTTGCTAAATATGTTGAACATGTTTTGTAGTCCACATTGTTCTAAGTAATTGCATGGCTTCAATAGGGAAATGTATTGTTAAACATAGCATTTGGCTCGGCCTACTGTAGGTCAAATAAAAGTTTATTGGTTGTGTACACAGTTTAGCAGATGTTATAATGTTTGCAGCGAAATGCTTGTGTTACCAGCTCCTAACAATGCAGTAAAAATGTCAAACAAGTTAACAAATAATAATCAAAAACAAAAAAACAAGAAATCACAAATGTCAGGATGAACCCAGTTACAACCCAAATAACACCGTATCAGGTATCCATATTAAATCTGTGTATACTCCAAAAAGATATACTACAAATTATATGTACAGTACAGCAGTAGATATATTACAGTGAGCTATGTCAAGAATCCAATATATAAATACAGGTGGTGTATATAAACGGTGTAACAAAAATACAATGTACAATAGTAGATATATTACAATGATCGATATGAGAATACAGTATATGAATACACCGTGTGAAAAACTGCATACATTTTTTCCCCCAGAGTTTAATGTAATGTGGATAAACCGCCTCTACCCTCCGTTTTATTGGCGAACGTGCAATCACTGGAGAATAAACTGGACAAGTTCTGTTCGAGACTATCCCATCAACGTGATCTGATGAACTGTAATACCCTATCTTTTTCCAAGACGTGGGTAAAAAAGGACATGGGAAATATAAATATACTGCACATCTAGCTGTTTTTTCTATACATCAGCAGGACAGAAAGGCAGCATCAGGTAAACTGAAGGAGGGTGGTGTGTGTCACTTTGTCAACAACAGCTGGTGCACAATCTCTAATATTAAGGACGTCTTGAGATTCCGCTTGCCTGAGTTAGAATACCTCATGACAATCTGTAGACCATACTATCTACCAAGAGAGTTTTCATCTACAGTGAGCTCCAAAAGTATTGGACAGTGACACATTTGTTGTTGTTTTGGCTCTGTACTCCAGCAATTTGAATTTGAAATGCTACAATGATTATGAGGTTAAAGTGCAGACTTTCAGCTTTCATTTGAGGGTATTAGTTAGACACAGAAATATAATAACTCCAACACATGCTAACCTCTCACCATTACAATAATGGGAGAGGTTACCATGCCTTGGGGGTATGACATTTGTGCGTTTGTAACTTTCTCACTCATCATTATTCACGATTCATTCAGGACTATCCATAATCATGGTAGCATCAACATTAGAAGTGTTTAGAAATATATTGTATTCTTATTAACAATAAAAGTGACTAAAAATGACTAAAAATACAGTATTTATCATTCATTTCTATTGGGCACAAAATAACCTGACACACCACCAAAAAAAACAGCAAATGTATCCATCAAGTTTGTAGAGTCAAATACTAAATGTTTGACTACCTTAATAAACATATATAATTGAATTTGTCCCAATACTTTTGGTTCCCTAAAATGGGGGGACTATGTACAAAAACAGCTGTAATTTCTAAACGGTTCACCAATATGGTTGAAAATACCCTCAAATTAAAGATGTCAGTCTGCATTCATAGTCATTGTAGCATTTTAAAATCAGAGCCAAAACAACAAAAACATTTGTCACTGTCCCAATACTTTTAGAGCTCACTGTATATTTTTTGTAGCTGTCTATTTACCACCACAAACCGATGCTGGCACTAAGACCTTACTCAACAAGCTGTATACGGCCATAAGCAAACAAGAAAATGCTCATCCAGAGGTGGCGCTCCTAGTGGCCAGTGATTTTAATGCAGGAAAACTGAAATTCATCTTACCTCATTTCTACCAGGATGTCACCTGTGCATCTAGAGGCGGAAATACTCTAGATCACCTTTACTCCACACACAGAGACTCATACAAAACTCTAGATCACCTTTACTCCACACACAGAGACTCATACAAAACTCTAGATCACCTTTACTCCACACACAGAGACTCATACAAAACTCTAGATCACCTTTACTCCACACACAGAGACTCATACAAAACTCTAGATCACCTTTACTCCACACACAGAGACTCATACAAAACTCTAGATCACATTTACTCCACACACAAAGACTCATACAAAACTCTCCCTTGTCCTCCATTTGGAAAATATGACCATAACTCTATCCTCCTTCCAAACAGGAAGTACCAGTGACGTGATCAATAGAGAAGTGGTCAGATGAAGTGGATGCTAAGTTACAGGACTGTTTCGCTATCACAGACAGGAATATGTTCCAGGATTCATCCAATGGCATTGAGGAGTTTACGACTTCAGTCCCCGGCTTCATTGACCATACGTACATATACCAACAAGAAGCCATGGGTTGCAGGCAACATCCTTATTGAGCTAAGGGCTAGAGCTGTCGCTTTCAAAGAGCGGGACACTAATCTGCAGTCAACTATCTAGCTAGGTATAGCTGTTTAACTTTCTAGCACAGTCACTCATTTGTTTGGAAACAATTAACAAGCTAGTTAGCTACCACATGTTCTTGTGAAACTGTCAACTGAGTAGCAAGCAACAAGATATGCCAAATGACAGTCTAAAAAACACTTGAGGGCAAATCAATCAGATTTGACCGTTCAGACACAAGTCACATGTCCAGGAATTAGATTTGAATCTGATTTTAAACCACCTATGAAGGTGTTGCTTGACATATCTGATTCCATGTGCCTTTTGGCTGTTCAGACTGCAGGAAAAAGAATAGATTGGAATCAGATATGCAAAAAACTAGGATTTCACTTCAAACTGCCAGTGTGAACAAGGCTCTGTGGTGTTGTCAGGAAACTTGATGATTGAGCCATAGGCTGAGCCATGGACATGCCAACCATAGTCAATAAGCCAGATGAAATTCACTATTGATAAGGCATAAAAAGAGAGTGAATCATTCTTATCAAATTAAAAACAACTTGTTTTAAACAGGCTACAGACACCATAATTGCTCCCCGTGGGCATATAATATCATCGTAACGCAGAACGTGGAGCTTCTTATGCACTTCCGAACTTTTCACAGACGCTGGGCAAAGATCCAATATAAAAATTATTTCCACTCACCTTTATACTGATCCCAAATATAATGTTTTATAAGCATAATGTGCTCGACTCCACCTGATATGAACTTAAATCGGGTGCTGGATCGTCGTATATAATCCATAGAACAGAAATAGGACAGCACTCCTGTAAATAAACTTACATTCACATATAAACACAACGGAACCAATGGACCCCATCTTACAGATCGTGTTCACGCTTCTCCAGAAATAGCAGACTGTTCCTAAATTCCATTGCAAGCGAGCTGGACATTTTCATCATAAAGCCTGGTCGGTGTTTGTTTTTTCATCAAATTCAACGAAAAACAAGCCATTGTTACAGGAAAATAAGTTCTGAATTAAAGAGTCCCCAGCATCATCTCATCTGTCGTTTCATGATGGCAAAAGGACAGATAGCCTACATGGAGGGGTTTTTACGCACTTCCAAAACGGGAGCTGGCTAAAACAATGTAGGCCTAGATCAAAAGGGATCTCCGCTCATTTTTTTGTTGCTCCCAAACTTGATATTTTAATAAAACTTTGATGATTAAGATTTTTTTCAAAGCAGTCTTACGAGTCAAATCCTTTATTGATAAGCTTGACTACTTTGCGAACGCATTGGGCAGGACCCCCCAAAAATGGCTTCATTGAAGGCATATAACGCTTGGTTTTAAATCAAATAAAACCAAATTCTGAAAAAACATTCGTTTTTTATGTTTATTAATGTGAGGGTTACCGTCTCCTCTCTTGGCCACTGTGCATTGTGGCTGGATAGGTTGCGCTTCCACTCACAAAATCCATGCCGTTACAAACAACCACGTTAACGCTTCGATCACACCGACAGTGTCTTGCGTTTTGGCATTTTGGTAAATCCAACATATGCACCACACCAAACGCACAAACGCAGCGCTTCATTGGAAATTAATGTAATTCTGGTGTACCAAAATGCAATGATGTGGTGTGTTGAATTTTGGTACACCAGAAGTACATTCATTTCCAATGAAACTCTGCGTGTGAACGTTTGGTGTGGTGCATAGCAGCACCATCAGGTATGTGTGCAACAAAAGTTCAACATTCACCTTCTGCTACCATTTCTGTCAAGCCATCTACACATACAGTTTGATACATACATTCGATAAATCAAACTTATGCAACACACAGAACACACTGCAACTGCCTCTGCAATGCAATGCTGTGTTTGCAGCATTCCATTGGAAATGAATGTACTTGTGGTGTACCACAATGCATTGAACAGAGTCTTGCCCCGCTACTGAATGGACAAAGGTAATGTTTGTAAAGCAAGATGGAGGAGAGCCTGTCTCTGCTGAGAGATCACATTTATTTTGGGAGATTGCAAAGTATGACCTTTTCATTCGAGACAGGATAAATATATCGTTTCAGGTGATAATAAAACATGATATGTTTAGTTTATTTTTCCTCAACTTGTTTCTGTAACTTTATTGCAAGTCAAGCTAGCTTGCACTGCAGAGCAGCTAGCTAGCTCAAAGCCAGACTAGGTTGAAGATTAAATTGTGGTTAGCGACCTCCACCTAACAATTATCATAAAAACAAGAAACTTCACAAATATAAAAAAAAAAACAGTCATATAATATAAGGTACTTGGCTTAACAGCCCATGTTTATTATTTAACATTACTATTAAAATAGTACTCACTTATAGGAATTGGTAATTGTGTACAAGTTGCTAGCTATCCCATAAAGCCATCACCGAAAACACATATTTTCATCTTCTTCTATGTTTTGGTAACTTCCTGTTCTTCAATGGACTCTTTCTTTACTGAAGATGACTCAAAGTTTTAAAAATGGAAAAGTTGCGGTGTCCGTCTCATAACGGCGTCTTGAACCTCAAGGGGGCGTTGCGTTTTCACACCATTGTGTACATCTCCATTGAAATACATGACATGCGGTGCAACATAACAGAGTGCTTATGGGTAATGTGAATGAGGCTTAAAACCTGCTTTTCATTGGTATTAAATCTCCCAATATGCACCACATGAAATTGGCACTTATTTTAAAAGGACACACCTCAAATATTTCCACTCTTCCCTCCTTAGCGCAAGCGAGCTGATATTAGACAGGTGAATTGATGAACCTGGTGCATGGGGTGGAAAACGCCAGAGAGACAGTTTTTACATGCTGAAATTGTGTTAGGTAAATAGCAGCCAGGTCACCTGTGATACAAGTCAGTATTCGACATCCATCCATGTCTGAGGACGTCGGGAGATGACTTGTAAACCAGCCACTAGGGGAGCAACAGTGAGCGCTGTTACCTTCAAGTAAGTTTGGGTTATGCTAGCTTTGCTAACTTCGAATACAGCAATAGAAAGTTGTTTTTGATATTTTAGTTTTAAGCCTATCCCAAACCTTAACCCTTACCATAACCATTCAGAGTCAATGCCTAACCTTAAGAATTTGGACTTAATGCCTAAACTTAACCTTAAACACTAAATTTGACGTTTGAGAAAAATGGATGAACATCTAATTCTGATGTGAGACTGTGAGAGCTGGTAGGGAAATAGAGGCCCATCTGTTGTTCATTTACTTCGCTTGGACGTACTGTATAAAGAAATCTTTCCCAACAAAAAAGAAACTCATGACTACACATTTTAAATGAATCCCTCTCAGGAGGGAAACTCTCACAGAAATCTGTATTTTCCTTGGACATGCGTTGGGTGTGAGTGTGTGTTTGGGAACAGACCTTCTCTTGGCAGGGCAGACCAGGGTGAATCCAGGGTGAATATTTGAGAGCCCTCCTGTCCATAGAAGGCCAGCTAAGTGGACGATATCCTCCAACCGGCTACATTCCCTCCGACTGCTCCCACACACACACACACACACACACACACCACACACACACACACACACACACACACACACACACACACACACACACACACACACACACGCACGCAGGCACACACACACACACACACACACACACACACACACACACACCACACACACACACACACACACACACACACACACACACACACACACACACACACACACACACACACACACACACACACACACACACACACACACACACACACACACACGCACGCAGGCACACACACACACTCACACACTCCTTCAGCCCTAGAGTTTGGCCAGAGGAATTTAGATGTTTTAATTAGTGGTGATAAGCAGAGACAAGGAAAGCATTGAGAAGCTCTGACACAGAGTAACATACACTATCACAAACAGATAGCAGACGTATTTACACAGAAACTACTTACAACCTCTCAGGACTGCCTAACAGACCTGAGACTTCCCTCTCTCCCTCTACTCCCCCTGTCCGCCGCCTAGTCCTCCCTACTCAGGCCTTACCTACTGCCTCTCACGAATCACGACTGGTTAACAGGTCTGAGACGCCAAACCTCTCTCCTCTTCCATTCTCATAGCCTCCTTCCCTCCTTCTCTCCTCCTTTATTCTCATAGCCTCCTTCCCTCCTGTATTCTAATAGCCTCCTTCCCTCCTTCTCCCCTCCTCTATTCTCACAGCCTCCTTCCCTCCTCCTCTATTCTCACAGCCTCCTTCCCTCCTCCTCTATTCTCATAGCCTCCTTCCCTCCTTCTCTCCTCCTCTATTCTCACAGCCTCCTTCCCTCCTTCTCTCCTCCTCTATTCTCACAGCCTCCTTCCCTCCTTCTCTCCTCTTCCATTCTCATAGCCTCCTTCCCTCCTTCTCTCCTCCTTTATTCTCATAGACTCCTTCCCTCCTTCT
This sequence comes from Salmo salar, assembly GCF_965601325.2. Classification (NCBI taxonomy): domain Eukaryota; kingdom Metazoa; phylum Chordata; class Actinopteri; order Salmoniformes; family Salmonidae; genus Salmo; species Salmo salar. The sequence continues at coordinate 28,217,914 of NC_138318.1, read as the reverse complement.
CTATCCTCATAGCCTCCTTCCCCTCCTTCCCTCCTTCTCTATTCTCACAGCCTCCTTCCCTCCCTCTCTCCTCCTCTATTCTCACAGCCTCCTTCCCTCCCTCTCTCCTCCTCTATTCTCACAGCCTCCTTCACTCCCTCTCTCCTCCTCTATTCTCACAGTCTTCTTCACTCCCTCTCTCCTCCTCTATTCTCACAGCCTCCTTCCCTCCTCCTCTATTCTCACAGCCTCCTTCACTCCCTCTCTCCTCCTCTATTCTCACAGCCTCCTTCCCTCCTTCTCTCCTCCTCTATTCTCATAGCCTCCTTCCCTCCTTCTCTCCTCTTCTCATAGCCTCCTTCCCTCCTTCTCTCCTCCTCTATTCTCACAGCCTCCTTCCCTCCCTCTCTTCTCCTCTATTCTCACAGCCTCCTTCCCTCCTTGTCTCCTCCTCTATTCTCACAGCTTCCTTCCCTCCTTCTCTCCTCCCCTATTCTCACAGCCTCCTTCCCTCCTTCTCTCCTCCTCTATTCTCATAGCCTCCTTCCCTCCTTCTCTCCTCTTCTCATAGCCTCCTTCCCTCCCTCTCTTCTCCTCTATTCTCACAGCCTCCTTCCCTCCTTGTCTCCTCCACTATTCTCACAGCTTCCTTCCCTCCTTCTCTCCTCCCCTATTCTCACAGCCTCCTTCCCTCCCTCTCTCCTCCTCTATTCTCACAGACTCCTTCACTCCCTCTCTCCTCCTCTATTCTCACAGCCTCCTTCACTCCCTCTCTCCTCTTCTCATAGCCTCCTTCCCTCCTTCTCTCCTCCTCTATTCTCACAGCCTCCTTCCCTCCTTCTCTCCTCCTCTATTCTCATAGCCTCCTTCCCTCCCTCTCTCCTCTTCTCATAGCCTCCTTCCTTCCTTCCCTCCCTCTCTCCTCTTCTCATAGCCTCCTTCCCTCCCTCTCTCCTCTTCTCACAGCCTCCTTCTCCCCTTCTCTCCTCTTCTCATAGCCTCCTTCCCTCCTTCTCTCCTCCTCTATTCTCACAGCCTCCTTCCCTCCTTCTCTCCTCCTCTATTCTCATAGCCTCCTTCCTTCCCTCTCTCCTCCTCTATTCTCACAGCCTCCTTCCCTCCTTCTCTCCTCCTCTATTCTCACAGCCTCCTTCCCTCCCTCTCTCCTCTTCTCACAGCCTCCTTCCCTCCCTCTCCTCTCCTCTATTCTCACAGCCTCCTTCCCTCCCTCTCTCCTCTTCTCATAGCCTCCTTCCTCTCTCCTTCTACTCCTCCCCTGAGTGAGTGTGATCAGGTGACAGAGATACACAGTGACTGACAGGTCAAGGCCTGGACAAGTGTGTGTGTGTGTGTGAGAGCTCACAGGGGGGTGAGAACCGTCTGAGACTTCATCTGACCTTGAACTAAAGTTGTCCCTCTAAGGAAGTCTAGTCACGTAGAAGGTACAAACACACGTATGCAGGCATGCACCGGTACCCACACACACACACACACACACACACACACACACACACACACACACACACACACACACACACACACCAGTCTCGTGGGTAGCAGAGCGAGACAGGGGAGGTTACTAGGCATTCCTCTGTAAGACTCTGCAGGAGAGGAGTGCTGTAGATAAAGCTGCTATTGTACATTTTAGGACACGGAGTGATAGCAGCCAGGTCGCACGTGATACAGGTTATTATTCAACATCCATCCATATCTGAGAACATCGGGAGATGACGTGGAAACCAGCCACTAGGGGAAACAGTGAGCGCTGTTACCTTGACGTAGGCTTTGGTTTTGCTAGTTGCTGTGGATTGGGATGGTGGATGAACACAAGCATTTGGCTCTGGTTCCAAAGAGCCAAAGTTTACATCGAATCCACTGTCTCTAAACGTATATTTTAACGGTATTCATGAGAAGACAGAGATTATTTATGCAGTTCGAGTAGCCAAAGCGAAAATGTGTTGAGGAATGAGGAAGTATTCCAAACTGGTGTTAGTTAATTAAAGTTGTAAACTCTACAACCTCATCACCTACAGAATAGCCTACTTCAGTCCTCCTGGCCTCATTGGTTGACTAGTGCTTCAGGCAGATATACTTGTTTGACAGGAGAGGAAGACTGTTTCTTTTAAAGCTCAAGTTCAAAGTGCAGACGGCCTCTCTCTGTGTCCCTGACTGCACCTGTGCTGTTCAGCCAGGCACACACACACACACCCTTCAGTCTTGTCCACACCTCTGACAGATCAGTGACCTTGTTTTAAGCCTGTGGCGGGGTTTGTGTGTGTGCGTGTGCTGTTGCTCACTAAAGAGCTTGTCAGTAGATTTTAGGAATTTTGTCACAACATCTGAGATGGAGGGAAGGGTTTTAGAGACAGAGGGAGGAGGGGTTTATGAAAGGGTGGAAAGAGAGAGTGGTGGACACCTGCATTCATCTGCATTCACCTTTAATGCCCAGGGAGGTGAGAGAGACAGAGAGAGACAGAGAGAGAGAGAGAGAGAGACAGAGAGAGAGAGAGAGAGACAGAGAGAGAGTGACAGAGAGAGAGAGAGAGAGAGAGAGAGAGAGAGACAGAGACAGACAGAGACAGACAGAGACAGACAGAGAGAGAGACAGACAGAGACAGAGAGAGAGAGAGAGAGAGAGAGAGAGAGACAGAGAGAGAGAGAGACAGAGACAGAGACAGAGAGAGAAAGAGAGAGAGACAGAGAGAGAGAGAGGAGACAGACAGAGAGAGACAGACAGAGACAGAGACAGACAGAGAGAGAGAGAGAGAGAGAGAGAGAGAAGAGGAAACTATAGCCTGAGGATGTAGACTAAAGCAGGAGGAATACTTAGCTGGATCTCACGTGGTACTTTCATCATCAAAGGCAACGCAACCTACCCACTATACACACGCACGCACGCACGTGCGCGCGCACACACACACACACACACACACACCCACACACACACACACACACACACACACACACACACACACCACACACACACCACACACACACACACACACACACACACATCCCCAAGCAATAGATGCCTTCGTGACACACAGATATATATACACAGGTCTACAAATAAAGACACTCCCTCCCACCTTCCTTCTCTCCTCTTTCACTACCACCATTAGTCTTTGCTTGCTGAAGCCAGCATGCTCTGGGGTGGCAATAAATCAGTTCAGCTAATGCAGGACCATTCACTGTACCACGCACACCCGTATGGGGGCTCTTCCTCACACACATACACATGTACACACGCACACACACACACACACACACACACACACACACACACACACACACACACACACACACACACACACACACACACACACACACACACACACACACACACACACACACACACACACACACACACACACACACACACACACACACACACACACACACACACACCATTGACTGTACCCTCCCGGTTGTAGGCCATTAGCTGTGGCATGTCTTTCTAAACAGTTGGATTCATTGGGCAAGCCGTCTATTCACTGCAAGGCTAGCATGATGTCTTGTAATGGGGAAGAAGTGTGAAGTATCCTGTTTCACACACACACAAAAAGGTGTACGCACGCACGCACGGCACACAGTTTTCTCATGATTCCATGATACCTTCCATAGCATAGACACACGGATAAGCCAGCTGTGCCCCATTGTTCCACAGTTCAAGGTCAGATGAATTCTCAGGTGTGTGTGTGTGTGTGTGTATGTAAGGTGGTGGCTGAGAGAGAAGATTTAGTACAGGGAGAAGACTGACAGTGATATGCATTACAGTCCACACCCCTCTTCTGTCCTACTAAAATACTCTTGAGACAGAACACAAAACTGAAAGAAGTAGCTACAGCTATTACACACCCAGACACAGAGAACATCTAAGAGCACCTCTCCCATCACTACCCCCTCCTGTCCTCTCCTGTCCTCTCCTGTCCTCTCCTGGCTCCTGAACTGGGAGTGAGAGAAACAGGCAGGTGGGTTATTATCCACATCTCCTCTATCCAGCATCACCCTTGAAGACAGCATGGGACCACAATCTGTGTGTGTGTGTGACTCACCCCTCATCCAATACATACAGGGCCAGGCAGCAGCACATTAACGCCAGAGCTGGCCGAGAGAGAGAGAGAGAGAGAGAGAGAGAGAGAGAGAGAGAGAGAGAGAGAGAGAGAGAGAGAGAGAGAAAGGTTGCCGTAGGCAGACCTGGCTCTCAAGAGAAGACAGGCTATGTGCACACTGCCCACAAAATGAGGTGGAAACTGAGCTGCACTTCCGAACCTCCTGCACAATGAATGACCATATTAGTGACACATATTTCCCTCAGATTACACAGACCCACAAAGAATTCGAAACAAATCCAATTTTGATAAACTCCCTCCCTCTATTGGTTGGAATACCACAGTGTCCAATCACAGCAGCAAGATGTGTGACCTGTTGCCACAAGAAAAGGGCAACCAGAACAAACCCCATTGTAAATACAACCTATATTTATTTATTTTCCCCTTATTTACTTTAACTATTTGCACATTGTTACAACACTGTATATATACAAAATATGACAATTGAAATGTCTTTATTCTTTTGGAACTAGTGTGAGTGTAATGTTTACTGTTCACTTTTGTTTATTTCACTTTTATTTATCCATTTCACTTGCTTTGGCAATGTAAACATGTTTGTTTGAACTGAGAGAGAGAGAGAGAGAGAGAGAGAGAGAGAGAGGTAGCGGTGGAGAGAGAGAGAGAGGTAGCGGTAGAGAGAGAGAGAGAGGGAGGTAGTGGTAGAGAGAGAGAGAGAGAGAGAGAGAGAGAGAGGGAGCGGTAGAGAGAGAGAGAGAGAGAGAGGGAGGTAGTGGTAGAGAGAGAGAGAGAGAGAGAGAGAGAGAGAGAGAGAGAGAGAGAGGGAGCAGTAGAGAGAGAGAGAGGGAGCGGTAGAGAGAGAGAGAGGGAGCGGTAGAGAGAGAGAGAGGGAGCGGTAGAGAGAGCGATAGAGGTAGTGGTAGAGAGAGAGATCTCTAATTCATTATGAGTAGGTGAGGGAGTCAGGACCTGTCACAGGGGGAGTGTCAGAGTTGGACATACATAAAGCTAAATGAGAAGAACAAGAGAAAGAGAAGGAGAGGTAGAGAGAGAAGGAGAGGTAGAGGTAGAGAGAGAAGGAGAGGTAGAGGTAGAGAGAGAAGGAGAGGTAGAGGTAGAAAGAGAAGGAGAGGTAGAGGTAGAAAGAGAAGGAGAGGTAGAAAGAGAAGGAGAGGTAGAGGTAGAGAAAGAAAGAGAAGGAGAGGTAGAGGTAGAGAGGTAGAGGCAGAGAGAGAAAGAGAAAGAGAGGTAGAGGTAGAAAGAGAAGGAGAGGTAGAGGTAGAGGTAGAAAGAGAAGGAGAGGTAGAGGTAGAGAAAGAAAGAGAAGGAGAGGTAGAGGTAGAGAAAGAAAGAGAAGGAGAGGTAGAGGTAGAGAGGTAGAGGCAGAGAGAGAAAGAGAGGTAGAGGTAGAAAGAGAAGGAGAGGTAGAGGTAGAGGTAGAAAGAGAAGGAGAGGTAGAGGTAGAGAAAGAAAGAGAAGGAGAGGTAGAGGTAGAGAAAGAAAGAGAAGGAGAGGTAGAGGTAGAGAGGTAGAGGCAGAGAGAGAAAGAGAGAAGAGAGGTAGAGGTAGAGGTAGAGGTAGAGAAAGAAAGAAAGAAAGAGAAGAAAGAAAGAAAGAAGAGAGAAGGAGAGGTAGAGGGGGAATGAGAAGGAGAGGTAGAGAGGGAATGAGGAGAGGTAGAGAGGGAAGGAGAGGTAGAGGTAGAGGTAGAGGTAGAGGGGAATGAGAAGGAGAGGTAGAGAGGGAATGAGGAGAGGTAGAGAGGGAATGAGAAGGAGAGGTAGAGGTAGAGAGAGAAAGAGAAGGAGAGGTACAGTGAGGGAGAAAATTATTTGATCCCCTGCTGATTTTGTACGTTTGCCCACTGATAAAGAAATGATCAGTCTATAATTTTAATGGTAGGTTAATTTGAACAGTGAGAGACAGAATAACAACAACAAAAAAAAACAGAAAAACACATGTCAAAAATGTTATAAATTGATTTGCATTTTAATGAGGGAAATAAGTATTTGACCCCCTCTCAATCAGAAAGATTTCTGGCTCCCAGGTGTCTTTTATACAGGTAACCAGCTGAGATTAGGAGCACACTCTTAAAGGGAGTGCTCCTAATCTCAGTTTGTTACCTGTATAAAAGACACCTGTCCACAGAAGCAATCAATCAATCAGATTCTGTCACAATAGTCGTAGGGATTAGACCAAGGCGCAACGGGATGCATGCTCATCATTATTTTATTTAAACGTGAACACGAAAAAACAATAAACAAGGAACGACAGTATGACAGTTTCGCAGGCTAAACTAACAGCAGTGCAAAGACAACTACCCACAAAGGGACAGGTGAAAAACAAGCTCCTTAAGTAGGACTCTCAATCAGAAACAATGATGTACAGCTGTTCCTGATTGAGAGCCACTCCAGGCAAACAAAGAAATACACAACATAGACAACCTAGAATACAAAACGAGAACATAAACCAAAAACCCCGGAACACATAAATACAACACCCCTCTAAGTATACACACACCCCGAACCATATAAAACAAATACCCCTCTACCTAAATACCTAGCCCAAACCACATGAAACAAACACCCCCTGCCACGTCCTGACCAAACTAAAAAAACAAATAACCCCTTATACTGGTCAGGACGTGACAGATTCCAAACTCTCCACCATGGCCAAGACCAAAGAGCTCTCCAAGGATGTCAGGGACAAGATTGTAGACCTACACAAGGCTGGAATGGGCTACAAGACCATCGCCAAGCAGCTTGGTGAGAAGGTGACAACAGTTGGTGCAATTATTCGCAAATGGAAGAAACACAAAAGAACTGTCAATCTCCCTCGGCCTAGGGCTCCATGCAAGATCTCACCTTGTGGAGTTGCAATGATCATGAGAACGGTGAGGAATCAGCCCAGAACTACACGGGAGGATCTTGTCAATGATCTCAAGGCAGCTGGGCCCATAGTCACCAAGAAAACAATTGGTAACACACTACGCCGTGAAGGACTGAAATCCTGCAGCGCCCGCAAGGTCCCCCTGCTCAAGAAAGCACATATACATGCCCGTCTGAAGTTTGCCAATGAACATCTCAATGATTCAGAGGACAACTGGGTGAAAGTGTTGTGGTCAGATGAGACCAAAATGGAGCTCTTTGGCATCAACTCAACTCGCCGTGTTTGGAGGAGGAGGAATGCTGCCTATGACCCCAAGAACACCATCCCCACCGTCAAACATTGAGGTGGAAACATTATGCTTTGGGGGTGTTTTTCTGCTAAGGAGACAGGACAACTTCACCGCATCAAAGGGACGATGGACGGGGCCGTGTACCATCAAATCTTGGGTGAGAACCTCCTTCCCTCAGTCAGGGCATTGCAAATGGGTCGTGGATGGGTATTCCAGCATGACAATGACCCAAAACACACGGCCAAGGCAACAAAGGAGTGGCTCAAGAAGAAGCACATTAAGGTCCTGGAGTGTCCTAGCCAGTCTCCAGACCTTAATCCCATAGAAAATCTGTGGAGGGAGCTGGAGGTTCGAGTTGCCAAACGTCAGCCTCGAAACCTTAATGACTTGGAGAAGATATGCAAAGAGGAGTGGGACAAAATCCCTCCTGAGATGTGTGCAAACCTGGTGGCCAACTACAAGAAACGTCTGTCCTCTGTGATTGCCAACAAGGGTTTTGCCACAAAGTACTAAGTCATGTTTTGCAGAGGGGTCAAATACTTATTTACCTCATTAAAATGCTAATCAATTTATAACATTTTTGACATGCGTTTTTCAGGATTTTTTTGTTGTTATTCTGTCTCTCACTGTTCAAATAAACCTACCATTAAAATTATAGACCGATCATTTCTTTGTCAGTGGGAAAATGTACAAAATCAGCAGGGGATCAAATACTTTTTTCCCTCACTGTAGAGGTAGAGAGAGAGAGAGGAGAGGTAGAGGTAGAGGTAAAGGTAGGGAGAGAAAGAGAAAGACAGATAGAGGTAGAGAGAGAAAGAGAAAGACAGGTAGAGGTAGAGAGAAAGAGAAAGACGGGTAGAGGTAGAGAGAGAAAGAGAAAGACAGGTAGAGGTAGAGCGAGAAAGAGAAAGAAAGGTAGAGGTAGAGAGAGAAAGAGAAAGACATGTTGAGGTAGAGAGAGAAAGAGAAAGACAGGTAGAGGTAGAGAAAGAGAAAGACGGGTAGAGGTAGAGAGAGAAAGACAGGTAGAAGTAGAGAGAGACAGAGAAGGAGAGGTAGAGGGGGAATGAGAAAGACAGGTAGAGGTAGAGAGGGAAAGAAGGAGAGGTAGAGGAAGAGAGAGAAAGTGGTAGAGAGGGAATGTGAAGGAGAGGTAGAGAGAAAGAGAAGGAGAGGTAGAGAGAGAAAGTGAAGGAGAGGTAGAGAGGGATTGAGAAGGAGAGGTAGAGGTAGAGAGGGAATGAGAAAGAGGGTTAGAGAGGGAATGAGAAGGAGAGGGAGAGGTAGAGAGAGAAAGAGAAGGAGAGGTAGAGAGGAAAAGAGAAGGAGAGCTTGAGGTAGAGAGAGAAAGGGAGAGGTAGAGGTAAAGAAAGAAAGAGAAAGACAGGTAGAGAGAGAAAGAGAAAGACAGGTAGAGGTAGAGAGAGAAAGAGAAAGACAGGTAGAAGTAGAGAGAGAAAGAGAAGGAGAGGTAGAGGGGGAATGAGAAAGACAGGTAGAGAGGGAATGTGAAGGAGAGGTAGAGAGATAAAGAGAAGGAGAGGTAGAAGTAGAGAGAGAAAGAAAAGGAGAGGTAGAGAGGGAAGGAGAAAGAGAGGTAGAGAGGGAATGAGAAGGAGAGGGAGAGGTAGAGAGAGAAAGAGAAAGACAGGTAGAGGCAGAGAGAGAAAGAGAAGGAGAGGTAGAGGGGGAATGAGAAGGAGAAGGAGAGGTAGAGAGGGAATGAGAAGGAGAAGGAGAGGTAGAGAGGGAATGAAAGGAAAGGAAGAGGTAGAGAGAGAAAGAGAAAGAAAGAGAGGTAGAGGCAGAGAGAGAAAGAGAAGGAGAGGAAGAGGTAAAGAAAGAAAGAGAAAGACAGTGTCACGGCTGTCGTAGAGAGGGGACCAAAGCGCAGCGTGGTTGTAGTTCCACATTTTATTTATTCCGTGAAACTTTGCAATACACAAATAACTGAATTAACAAAACAACAAACCGTGACGCAGAGAGAAACAAACACTAATCAAAATATAATCACCCACAAAACCCAGGAAGAAAAACCTCTACTTAAATATGATCTCCAATCAGAGGTAACGAGGACCAGCTGCCTCCAATTGGAGATCAACCCAAAAAACAACAACATAGAAAAACTAGAACTTAAACAAATAAATAGAAAACATAGAAAAACACAAAACACCCCCTGTCACGCCCTGACTTACTCTACCATAGAAAATCACATCTTACTATGGTCAGGACGTGACAGTACCCCCCCCCCCCCCAAGGTGCAGACTCCGAATGCTCCTAAAACAAGAAACCACAAAACAAAAAGGGAGGGTGGGGAGGATGACAATTGTCTATGGCGGCTCAAATGCAGTCCACATAACCTTTACCTCCAGCAGAGGAGGCGGCTCCGGTGCGGGGCATAACCCCCGCTCCACCCGCTGATCCTTCTGCTTTATTACCACCTGACCGTGGATCGTCGTCAAAAGAACCGGACTATAGATCATTGCTGGAGGTTCCGGGCTGTGGGCCGCCGCTGGAGGCTCTGGGCTGCAGGCCGCCGCTGGAGGCTCTGGGCTGGGGAGCGTCGCTGGAGGCTCCGGACTGGGGAGCGTCGCTGGAGGCTCCGGACTGGGGAGCGTCGCTGGAGGCTCCGGACTGGGGAGCGTCTCTGTAGGTTCCGGACAGGGGACCGTCGCTACAGGTTCCGTGCCATGGATCATCACTGGAGGCTTTGTGCCATGGATCATCACTGGAGGCTCCGGGCCATGGATTATCACTGGAGGCTTCGTGCCATGGATTATCACTGGAGGCTTTGTGCCATGGATCATCACTGGAGGCTCCGGGCCATGGATTATCACTGGAGGCTTCGTGCCATGGAAAAACACAAAACACCCCCTGTCACGCCCTGACCTACTCTACCATAGAAAATCACATCTTACTATGGTCAGGACGTGACAGACATGTAGAGGTAGGAGAGAAAGAGAAGGAGAGGTAGAGCGGGAATGAGAAGGAGAAGGAGGGGTAGAGAGGGAATGAGAAGGAGAGGAAGAGGTACAGAGAGAAAGAGAAGTAGAGGTAGAGCGGGAATGAGAAGGAGAAGGAGAGGTAGAGAGGGAATGAGAAGGAAAGGTAGAGAGGGAATGAGAAGGAGAGGAAGAGAGGGAATGAGAAGGAGAGGTAGAGAGGGAATGAGAAGGAGAGGTAGAGG
>NC_138318.1:28015000-28202500 GCF_965601325.2 Salmo salar | reverse complement strand
CACAGAGACCTGACCTCAACCCCACTGAATACCTTTGGGATGAATTGGGACTCCGACTGCAAGCCAGGCCTAATCCCCAACATCAGTGCCCAACCTCACTAATGCTCTTGTGGCTGAATGGAAGCAAATCCCTGCAGCAATGTTCCAACATCTAGTGGAAAGCCTTCCCAGAAGAGTGGAGACTGTTATATCAGAAAAGGAGGGACCAACTCCATATTAACACTCATGATTTTGGAATGAGATGTTGGACGAGCAGGTGTCCACATACTTTTGGTCATGTAGTTTATTTATAAAGAGAGAAAGAGTTGTTATACATACTGTAGAGGTCTGTCTCGTCAAATGCATGAAAATGTGGTTGTTTAAGACATACATCAAATTGTACTTGTACAGTATTTGTGGGTTCATTTACATCTACCCGATGCCTTTTATGAATGTTTTCGTTTACGAATACGCAATCAAAAACTTTCATGAAAGCCATCGGGTAGTCGTAGGCTAGAATAATCCACAAATGCGAATATAGTTTTATAGACAGTACCAGTAAAAGATTTGGACAAACCTACTCATCCAAGGGTTTTTCTTTATTTTTACTATTTCCTACATTGTGGAATAATAGTGAAGACATCAAAACTATGAAATAACACATATGGAATCATGTAGTAACCAAAAAAATTGATAAACAAATCAAAATAGATTTTAGATTCTTCAAATTAGCCACCCTTTGCCTTGACAGCTTTGCACACTCTTGGCATTCTCTCAACCAGCTTCATGAGGTAGTCACCTGGAATGCTTTTCCAACAGTCTTGAAGGAGTTCCCACATATGCTGAGCACTTGTTGACTGCTTTTCCTTCACTCAGCGGTCCAACTCATCCCAAACCATCTCAATTGGGTTGATGTCGGGTGATTGTGGAGGCCAGATCATCTGATGCAGCACTCCATCACTCTCCTTCTTGGTCAAATATCCCGTACACAACCTGGAGTTGTGTTGGGTCATTGTCCTATTGAAAAACAAATGATAGTCCCACTAAAGCGGGAAGTTTCAAAATACTTAGTCGTCGCCAAAGTTCAGGAGCACATCTTTAAGCAGTAAGACACACGAGGCTGTGCTATATCATGAATAAAGTCACTGTGCCAGACATGCTGGAGGAACCACCAGCCACAGCTTCTGTTGACTCTACATTATACTGTACAGCAGGCACACTGTCAGCTACCATTACTACTGCTATCCTGTGGTCTTCCTCTTCATCCTTTTCAAACTAGTAACAAATGCATGTACGCACACATCAACAGGGCTTAGCCTCAGACTGAATAGTTTACATTAGGCTGGGAGATTGCTAGGCAAGAGACTGCACACACACAAATCCCCCCTCCCCCACAACACACACACACGCAGTCAGGCTCTCATGAGGAGTATCACCAGTGGCCTGGTGGGGCAAGCTTCAGCTAGCTACACCACTGACAGGAAGAGAAGGGACGGGCCAAACTCACACAGACAGACACACACAGATGGCTCATTAACACTTGCTGTTTGAATAGGTGTCTGGTTGACAAGAGACAGTGTGTGAGCATGTGTGTGTGCGTGTGTGTGTGTGTGTGTGTGTGTGTGTGAGATGAGCCAGTGAGACATCACTCTACACTTGAAGCTGTGTGAAAAGGAGTTCATTCTTCTTAAAGCTGCTTGTGTTTAACATCACTGTTAGACTTACTGTAGCTAACCAGAGAGGACCCCATGCTTTAAGCTACGTCTATATACCCCTCTCTGTTCAACGTTAACCAATCAGTAAGCAGATACTACAGTCATTAACTGTACAATAGGTTCATTCATCAGGAAGGGGGAAAACCATGATCATCACAAGTATAGTGGCTGAACTTTAATGCACATTCCTCAATCATTTCATCAATAATGTTATTGTCCAGGATGAGAAATTCATGAATTGATTGACTACATTGGTAATATTCTATTGTTCTGAATGTGGTCTGTTACCAGTCACACACTCCAGTATAGGCTGCTGAGGGGAGAACGGCGAATAATGGCTGGAACGCAGTGGGGTAAAGTACTTAAGTAAAAATACTTTATAGTACTACGTAAGTCGTTTTGGGGGGTATCTGTATTTTACTATTTATAATTTAGACATTTTTTACTTTTACTTCACTACATTCCTAAAGAAAATAATGTACTTTTTACTCCATACATTTTCCCTGACACCCAAAAGTACCAAAAATTACATTTTGAATGCTTAGCAGAACAGGAAAATGGTCTAATTCACTCACTTATCAAGAGAACATCCCTGGTCATCTCTACTGCCTCTGATCTGGCGGACTCACTAAACACACGTTTCATTTGTAAATTATGTCTTAGTGTTGGAGTGTGCCCCTGGCTATCTGTAAATAAAAAATAAAAATAAAAATGGTGCCGTCTGGTTTGCTTAAGGCATTTGAAATTATTTATACTTTTACTTTTGATACTTTTACTTATAGTATATTTGAGTAACTACATGTGCTTTTGATAGTTAAGTGTATTTAAAACCAAATAATTTTAGACTTTTACTCAAGTAGTATATTACTTGGTGACTTTCACTTTTACTTGAGTCATTTTCTATTTAGGTATCTTTACTTTTACTTTTAAGTATGACAATTGGGTACTTTTTCCACCACTGCTGGAACGGAAGAAATGGAATGGCATCAAACACATGGAAACCATGTGTTTGATGTATTTGATACCATTCCACCTATTCCGCTCCAGCCATTACCACGAGCCCATCCTCCCCAATTAAGGTGCCACCAACCTCCTGTGATACACTCACAGGTTAATGGAGACCCAGTTGCGTGTGGGTGTGTGAGCGATGCGGTTATGTTTTGGGTCGCAGGGTGAAAGTTCAGATCTGCACCTGTGCCTCAGCCTAAACAAAATACCTGTCACCAACAGACAGCCTTTAGAGCTGGTGTGTGTGTGTGTGTGTGAGACAGGGGAGCAAATACCTGAGCCGCGTGCAAGTCCACACACAAACACACACATTATTTTTTTACATAATAGCAACTGACCTGAATTATAATAAAGATAAATATCAGAGACACAAGCCTAGTTGCTAGACAGCCAGCCAGCCAGCCAGCCAGCCAGCCAGCCAGACACATCTCATGGGTGGCATGCATCAGACCCTTCATCCTCTTGACACGGACAAATAAACCCTACACACACATCAAATAACCTTACAATGGAAAACACAGGGGGAGATCCCTCTCTAACATCATCTAACTACTAATGGATTTATTTTCTTATCAGCAGGCTATCCAGGAAGTACTAAAAACGTTCTGCATTCCCCTGCCATATGTCTTACTATGACAGTAGAGATATATAGGTGACACAAAGTCAAAATTCTGTCAATCCTGTGTTTTGTATCATATTGTAAAGCTGATGTATATAACACTGTAAAAGTGTGAAAACATTTAATCAGTGTTATTTCCTGCTAGTTTCTGGTTGAAACTAGAATCTGTAATGGACCTTCTAATTGGCGGGTTTTGCAAGAGTGTAGTTTCAGCTTGCCTGGGACATCACCAAGCAGTACATTAGTTAATAGACCAATAACAAAGAGTTCCAAACCTCTGCCAATAACAGATCGTTTTCCCATCCCTAATCTGACCACTCCCAGCTAAATTCTTGCTTGAGGAATATTACATTTCTTTGTTGCAAATGTATAATTTTTTTTCTTCTTTTGAACCATTTTGATGTAAAACTATTACAGTTAGGTACATAATTGTTACCCAGAAATGATTTGATATCGATATAAAAACGGCCTTTAAGCTTTTGATCGCAGTATGTGAGATTCTACTGCATTGTTTTGTTGTTGCTTAGAGAGGAACGGTATATGTGTCTGTGTGTATGAAAACAAACAATGCAAACAGGTGTAACAGCACCTTTGGGCAACCTGAGGGAGTCTACTGCTTGATTTATTGATCAGACAGGATTACAGGGGACAGTCAGCCAGAGGTCATGAAGACTGATCAGCTGCATTCATCATCCACACACACACAGCTGAGGCCACATTGGCTACGTTTACACAGACAGCCCAATTCTGACCTTGTGCCCAATTATTGGCAAAAGATCTGATCCGATTGGTAAAAATACTAATTATTGTAAAGAGATCAGAATTGGGCTGCCTGTATAAACACAGCCATACACACTGAGTGTCATGGATAAGTCCCTTAATCAATTAAGATAGTTAATACACAACAGTATAATGACGTTACACCCCTAGCCACTGATCTAAGGCCAGTTTAACATTCTCTCTAATGGTTAAGTTAGTATTTCGGGAGAGGAAGCTGATCCTAGATCTGTGTCTAAGGGTTACTTCTACCTGAAGTCTTTAGAACAGCTTATTACACAAACGGATGACTTGTGCAGAAACCTTTCAACGGAAGTTCCCCTGAAACATGAGCTCTTTCCTTCTTGACCCTTTCGAGTCAAGGCCAGACCGTAACATTCCCATGATGTAAACATGTTTCTGTAGTGTGGATTTGACTCCATATTCTGTGCGTGTGCCAGTCGGCCTCTGTTGTTTTAGCCAACCTGTCCTGTCTAAACCTTCATGTGTTGTTTTTAATACAGGAACAGCCAGTCAGTCTAGGTAAAACAAGGGTGTGACTGTAAACTGAAGTGTGTTTACATTTGAGTTATTTTAGTCAAATGCAGAGCGACATACAGGAGCAATCAGGATTAAGTGCGTCGCTCAAGGGCTCATCAGTATATGTTTAACCTGGTCGGCTCGTGGATTTGAATCAGCAACCTTTCGGTTACTGGCCAAACGCTCTTAAGCGCTAGGCTACCTGCCGCCTGTGTAGGCTAACCCATCCAAGAATTTCCTCTACTCAAAGCAAAAGTACAAAGTGAGATTTGGGCAAACAACACCCACCCACGATCTCCTTACATCAGTGCAAATAAGGCAAGATGGAATGTATCTTCCAATGAAATGTCCATGGTGATTATTTCTATACACCAATCATATCGCTTTGGCTCTAAAGCAGTGAAAGCCAACCAGGGTTAGTGCTGTAGGGGGTCAGGAATCACTAGTTTTGACTCAGTAGTTCCTCTCACAATATATTTACTGTACTTTACAGCTTACTGGCAGCAATATATATATATATGTAAGTCTATATTTTGAGAGAAATTCCTGATTTCAAATCTCAAGAAGAGGACTCCCAGTGCGCCTCGACCAGTTCACGAAATTACAAACTGATACTAGATCTGGGGTTAAGGCGAACTTGTACCTGAAGCCTATAAACAATTGTCTGGGTTTACACAAATGCCCCCTAAAGGTCCACTGTCACTCACACCTGGTGAAATGATATTACTCAAAAGCTTTATTGGGATGGTCACAGTGCCCCCTGGTGGGGCTTACAGTGAACAACATTCTCATCCAGATACATTAAAACGCAAGAATTAACACTACAGGTAGACTCCGTAATAGAACATCATACAAAGCTGGGCGACTTCCTGCTAACACATAATAACAGCATCCAAATCTGCCAAGGTGACCACCACTTCTGGCTATTTCCAATCTGCGCCTCAATTAGGCGATCTTGTTGTTAATTTCCGAAAGCAGGAAGTGGCCAACTGTCTGTGTATGATGAGGTCATAGTCTGCCTTTAAGAACACTGACAGAACAGCTGTCGTCAAATTCATCCCAACAATAATCTATGAAAGGTGCTGGAAACTTCACAACAAAATCTGCTGGAGATTAGTAAAACAGAAGCATCTTTTTCAGGTTGACGTTTATGTGCGTTATATGGGTATAATACATCACGTATTCACTTCCATAGTTTATTGTAAATTCTCCGTTTCAAACAGTTTAGCAGGGATGTTGATGGTTGAGCCACTGATGGAAGTGTCTTATTGGCAGTCTGAACGGGGGGTAAATAACACGTGGGTATTGGTTGGTTTATGTGCGTATCGATTCTTCCTCATTTCTCCCTCGCTCTGAACACCTGCATGCTCCAAAGGAAAAGGAAGGAGGTTGATAGATTAAAAAAAAAGAAGAGATGGTGAAGAGAAATGGCTGAAAGAAAAAAGGACATTATTTATTTTTCCTCCCGCTGCTGCGCGACCCTCTTCTCGTGCTGGTGCTTGGTGATTCCGTACTTGAAGAACTCATAGACGGACCAGCTGATGGCTGTGGAGGGCATCTGATAGATCACCCTGGCCTGGACTCCTTTAAAGAACCCAGGCAGTCCGCCCAGCCTGTACACCGTCCGGAAGGCATGGGCCAGGCCTGTGATGTGTCTGTGTCCCGGCACCTGACCTCCACCCTGGCCTGCAGCGGGGACACCCACCAGGGACTCCTGGGTGTTGAGCAGGGTCTTGCAGACATCCAGAGGGGTGGTGGCTGCAGCAGCGATGGCCCCGGCCAGGCCCCCAGACACCATGTGTGAGGAGGGGTTGTACTGTCTGTGGGGGTTGAGCAACTCCTGGAGGTACTCGTAGGTCATGAAGTGGAGAGCCTGGAAGGGGACGTTCATTGTGAGCTGGGTGGTGTAGGAGCGGTAAAAGGCCCCAGGGCCCTCGCTCTGCCACACGGCACGCACACAGTCCATCACGCCGCGGTACGGAGAGTTATACATCTGCAAACGCTGCTTCACCACTGCACACGGAGAAAAAGAGGGAGGGAGGGAGGGAGGGATAGGTGAGTAGAGGGGAGGGAGGGAGGGATAGGTGAGTAGAGGGGAGGGAGGAAGGGATAGGTGAGTAGAGGGGAGGGAGGAAGGGAGGGATAGGTGAGTAGAGGGGAGGGAGGGAGGGAGGGATAGGTGAGTAGAGGGGAGGGAGGGAGGGAGGGATAGGTGAGTAGAGGGGAGGGAGGGAGGGAGGGATAGGTGAGTAGAGGGGAGGGAGGGAGGGATAGGTGAGTAGAGGGGAGGGAGGGAGGGATAGGTGAGTAGAGGCGAGGGAGGGAGGGATAGGTGAGTAGAGGCGAGGGAGGGAGAGATAGGTGAGTAGAGGGGAGGAAGGGAGGGATAGGTGAGTAGAGGGGAGGGAGGAAGGGAGGGATAGGTGAGTAGAGGGGAGGGAGGGAGGGATAGGTGAGTAGAGGGGAGGGAGGGAGGGAGGGATAGGTGAGTAGAGGGGAGGGAGGGAGGGAGGGATAGGTGAGTAGAGGGGAGGGAGGGAGGGATAGGTGAGTAGAGGCGAGGGAGGGAGAGATAGGTGAGTAGAGGGGAGGGAGGAAGGGAGGGATAGGTGAGTAGAGGGGAGGGAGGAAGGGAGGGATAGGTGAGTAGAGGGGAGGGAGGGAGGGATAGGTGAGTAGAGGGGAGGGAGGGAGGGATAGGTGAGTAGAGGGGAGGGAGGGAGAGATAGGTGAGTAGAGGGGAGGGAGGGAGGGATAGGTGAGTAGAGGGGAGGGAGGGAGAGATAGGTGAGTAGAGGGGAGGGAGGGAGAGATAGGTGAGTAGAGGGGAGGGAGGGAGGAAGGGATAGGTGAGTAGAGGGGAGGGAGGGAGGGAGGGATAGGTGAGTAGAGGGGAGGGAGGGATAGGTGAGTAGAGGGGAGGGAGGAAGAGATAGGTGAGTAGAGGGGAGGGAGGGGGGGAGGGAGGGATAGGTGAGTGGAGGGGAGGGAGGGAGGGATAGGTGAGTAGAGGGGAGGGAGGGAGGGATAGGTGAGTAGAGGGGAGGGAGGGAGGGATAGGTGAGTAGAGGGGAGGGAGGGAGGGATAGGTGAGTAGAGGGGAGGGAGGGAGGGATAGGTGAGTAGAGGGGAGGGAGGGAGGTGAGTAGAGGGGAGGGAGGGAGGTGAGTAGAGGGGAGGGATAGGTGAGTAGAGGGGAGGGAGGGAGGGATAGGTGAGTAGAGGGGAGGGAGGGAGGGAGAGGTGAGTAGAGGGGAGGGAGGGAGGGAGGGAGAGGTGAGTAGAGGGGAGGGAGGAAGACATAGGTGAGTAGAGGGGAGGGAGGAAGAGATAGGTGAGTAGAGGGGAGGGAGGGAGAGATAGGTGAGTAGAGGGGAGGGAGGGAGGGATAGGTGAGTAGAGGGGAGGGAGGGAGGGAGGTGAGTAGAGGGGAGGGAGGGAGGTGAGTAGAGGGGAGGGATAGGTGAGTAGAGGGGAGGGAGGGAGGGATAGGTGAGTAGAGGGGAGGGAGGGAGGGAGAGGTGAGTAGAGGGGAGGGAGGGAGGGAGGGAGAGGTGAGTAGAGGGGAGGGAGGAAGAGATAGGTGAGTAGAGGGGAGGGAGGGAGGGAGAGGTGAGTAGAGGGGAGGGAGGGAGAGATAGGTGAGTAGAGGGGAGGGAGGAAGAGATAGGTGAGTAGAGGGGAGGGAGGAAGAGATAGGTGAGTAGAGGGGAGGGAGGAAGAGATAGGTGAGTAGAGGGGAGGGAGGAAGAGAGAGGTGAGTAGAGGGGAGGGAGGGAGGGAGAGGTGAGTAGAGGGGAGGGAGGAAGAGATAGGTGAGTAGAGGGGAGGGAGGAAGAGATAGGTGAGTAGAGGGGAGGGAGGGAGGGAGAGGTGAGTAGAGGGGAGGGAGGGAGGGAGAGGTGAGTAGAGGGGAGGGAGGGAGGGAGAGGTGAGTAGAGGGGAGGGAGGAAGAGATAGGTGAGTAGAGGGGAGGGAGGAAGAGATAGGTGAGTAGAGGGGAGGGAGGGAGGGAGAGGTGAGTAGAGGGGAGGGAGGGAGGGAGAGGTGAGTAGAGGGGAGGGAGGAAGGGAGGGATAGGTGAGTAGAGGGGAGGGAGGAAGAGATAGGTGAGTAGAGGGGAGGGAGGGAGGGATAGGTGAGTAGAGGGGAGGGAGGGAGAGATAGGTGAGTAGAGGGGAGGGAGGAAGAGATAGGTGAGTAGAGGGGAGGGAGGAAGAGATAGGTGAGTAGAGGGGAGGGAGGGAGGGAGAGGTGAGTAGAGGGGAGGGAGGAAGAGATAGGTGAGTAGAGGGGAGGGAGGAAGAGATAGGTGAGTAGAGGGGAGGGAGGGAGGGAGAGGTGAGTAGAGGGGAGGGAGGGAGGGAGAGGTGAGTAGAGGGGAGGGAGGGAGGGAGAGGTGAGTAGAGGGGAGGGAGGAAGAGATAGGTGAGTAGAGGGGAGGGAGGGGGGGAGGGAGGGATAGGTGAGTGGAGGGGAGGGAGGGAGGGATAGGTGAGTAGAGGGGAGGGAGGGAGGGATAGGTGAGTAGAGGGGAGGGAGGGAGGGAGAGGTGAGTAGAGGGGAGGGAGGGAGGGATAGGTGAGTAGAGGGGAGGGAGGAAGAGATAGGTGAGTAGAGGGGAGGGAGGAAGAGATAGGTGAGTAGAGGGGAGGGAGGGAGAGATAGGTGAGTAGAGGGGAGGGAGGGAGGGAGAGGTGAGTAGAGGGGAGGGAGGGAGGGATAGGTGAGTAGAGGGGAGGGAGGAAGAGATAGGTGAGTAGAGGGAGCATTAGAAAGACAGAAGGATTGCCAGGTGTTTTTCCATCATCAGGGACCAGGAACACAGTCCAGAGAAAGAAAAATGAAATACCAAAATGATTGACCAAATAACAAAACTGCACAGTCATAACTTCCTTGAAGGCTTTAACAGATGTATTAAGGCTGTTCCAGTTAGAACCTGCCCCCCCCCCCCCCCCCCCCTTCTCTCAGTCTCCACCTAGCTAGCAGGGTAGAGTAAACAGGCTAGGCCCTAGAGGTACAAGGCGTGACACCTGCAGAGGGAGCTCTGACACAGTGCAGCAAACATCTCAGTCTCCTTTATACACCCCATGCGTCAGAAGGAGAAAAGCAGGTTGAAAGCACCTGTGTCCCTGGCCTTCACCCAGGGAAAGAGATTATTTATAGATGGAGAAATGTACCTTCAGATGGGTTCATGGCTGCGTCATGAAGCAATGTGGCTACACACCCTGCCGTACCTGCAACACACACACACACACACACACACCTCAACGGTGAACAACAACAACGAGAGAGAGAGAGAGATTGCAGAGAATGAACGAAAGAGCAGAGGAGAAATCCTCTAGTTCTCTCTAGTGGTAAAACAGGACATCATCACTGCTGATGGACCAGAGTCACAGACGTCTCTTCCTCTACTGGGCACGTCTGCAATCTCTTACCCTGCCGCTCCCCTGACCTGGGAAGAAGAGAGAATTTGAAAAAAGAAATAAAAGGAGGAAGGGAGAGACAGCTGACCTGGGAAGAAGAGAAAGAGCAGAGAACAGGGATAAATAGAGCAGGATTCTCTAGTACTTGCTTTGTCTGAACAAACTGTTTCAACTTTCTTGTCCTGCAAATTAGAACTGTGTGTGGACAGACCTTGATGGTAGCTACTTAGTTAACTCAGAGGACTGTTAGTCTGGTTCTAACTAGTCTGCTTTCCTTTGACATGCTCTCTAATAAAGCTAGTTAAAGCTCTATGGGTGACAAAGAATTTCTGCAGTAATAATAGTGTCTTTCTTTACCCTCTGAAGGTCTCTGACGAGTGGTGGACCCGGCCAGGGTAACATGACGTACAGTCAGTCTGAATCTGGCTGACTCGGCAGAATGCTGACCATTCAAACACGGTCATATCAGCCCCGTGGCCAGATAGATACCACTCCTACTGGTCTGTTGGGCCAGAGTTAGCACCCACCACCAGCTGATCAACCGCCAGAATGGCTGCTGATGTTTTCATCACACTGGTGGGTGGACCAACAAGTTAGTTTCAGGCCAATCAATCAATTCAAATGTATTTTATAAAGCTCTTTTTACATCAGCAGTTACACAGATACCCGACCTAAAACCCCAAACAGCAAGCGATGCAGAAGCACGGTAGCTAGGGAAAAACTCCCTAGAAAGGCCGGAACCAAGAGAGAAACCAGGGCCTGCTTGCTGTCTGGGTATGAGAGAGCCTGGAGTACAGCTCAAGCAGTAGCCCTGTCTACTGTCCACAGAATGGGGCTATAGGAACAATGTAGCACCACTCCTCAGCCACTCTGCTCCTGGTGGCAGGCTGACTCACTTACCCACCCACCCAACTCAGTGTCTGAGAGCAAGGTTCATCTAGGTTAGTCCAAGCAGCATCTGCTTAATGCCCAGGGTAGAAAAGAGCCTCTCCCTCTCTGCAGTGTGAACCAACATTAACTCTACAGGACTACACAACAAAAAGAATTCACTACTTGCTTGAGTTGCTAAAAATAATATCGGAAACATCAAATTAACTGAGTGTTTACAAGAAAAAAACAAGGTGATTTACTGTAGGTTGCATAGGAGAAGTACAGGCTTGGTATGCACACATGCATTTTGTGCGAGTGCTTTGCATGTATATGCCTTGTGTGTGCGGTGTTTGTGTGTGCGGTGTTTTCCCAGTATACCGTTGGCCAGATGGCTGTTAGCCCCGGGGTGGATGATGTCACCCAGACTCTTCTTCAGTTTCTCGTAGCAGGCGAAGTAGAGAGCATGCGCCGGTCCTGCCCCCACGGCCGTGGCATTCAGCCCTCTCATTGGTCGCCAGACACCCTCGGTGGTTATGATTCGCCGAAGCGCGTCCATCACATTCCGGTAGCGGGCGGCAGGCTCAGGCTGTAGGCTCTGCATTCGTGTCTACACAGGGGAGAGGTTAGAGGTCACACACCTACTGGTTTCCCAAGTCATAACCTAACCACACACTTCTCGCCATACCTTAATCCAACCAGAATGTTTAAATTACATTTGAGAAACTTCCATGTTAGAATTCAATCTTAGCAGAGGTGGGATGAATACACTAGTTGTAATATATTAAAAAAGCCAAGTCATGATACTGGCAGTGCTTCCACTTGCTAAATAGTTGCATGTGTGAACATTTTGAGTAGTGCCCATCCCTAGTGTTAAACAGAAGGAAGTGTTGAATAACGAGACCCAAGATCAGAGGGACATAAGCTGCCTTCCTGTAAGCTGCTTTCCCCCCAGCAGCACTCACACGCCCTGCCCTCACACACACTCCTTAGCACTGGGCCAGTGTCAAGGTTCAGGGTTCATCCTCTGTGAGGCTTAGGGTTGCACATTTTGGGGAATATTCAGAGGTGGAAACTTCTGTGAGAATTAACGGAAATATATGCTAATTAATATTAATACCATTTAAACTGTTGATTTTTTTGCATTGGATATATATACCATATCATATGGAGACATACACATAAACCTTTTACCTTATCATAAGTAGACATAATTACAAATTATTAAATCCTTCCAATAGAAATAAAAAAAACAATTTAGTTACGAATTGAACTTTAATTAAATGACTTGACTCTTCACATGGGATGATTTCACTGAACAACAAAAGAAAGGGAATATTGAATGATCCATTGCATCTCCCAAAAACGTTTTCAACATACATCTGTAAAATTCTAGTCTAGAAACTAAGGCTTTGGTTGTCTTCCTCTCAGGCTTCCATGTCTTCTCCCTGGACCTCCTCAGTCCACCTCTTGAACATCAGACTCTGAAGCCTCAACTTCACTGTCACTTTCCAACCTTGTTGAGGATGGCTCGTTGTCAGGCTCAAAAAGCCTCAAATTTACCCGGATCGCCACCAATTATTCAACCCTTGTATTGGTCAGCCTGTTGCGTGCTTTGGTGTGTGTTCCCATACAAGGACCAGTTGCGCTCTGAGGCGGCTGATGTTGGTGGGATTTGGAGGATGATGGAGGCAACAGGTGAAAGAGCCTCAGATCCACAAAGTCCCTTCCACCAGGTGGCTGATGAGATATGTTGGTACGACTGCCATATTGCATCGCCACCCCAAAGCCCTTGCTTGGAAGTGTACTTCGTACTGCCAAGAACCATCCAGGTCAAGGTGGCGAGACACGGTAGTGATGACACCGTAGGCCTTGTTGATCTCTACACCAGACAGGACGCTCTTGCCAGCATACTTGGTGTCCAACATGTACGCTGCGGTGTATATGGGCTTCAGGCAGAAGGATTCACGCTTTTTGATGCATTTCAGAACTGCAGTTTCCTCTGCTTGGAGCAACAGTGAAGTGGGCAGGGCAGTACGGATTTATTATATTACATCTGCAAGCAGAGTCTGAACATCAGACAGGATGGCATTGTCTCCCTCAATCCATGCAATGTCTACTGCTATAGGTTTCAGGCTGCTTACCACTCTCTCCCAAAATACATCATCCAGGAGGACCCTCTTGATGGGGCTGTCCATATCAGCGGACTGTGATATGGCCGTTTCTTGGAGAGACTCCTTCCCCTCCAGAAGACTGTCAAAGATGATGATAAAACCACTCCAAGGGTTGTTACTGTGCAGCTTCAATGTGGTGCTCTTATTCTTCTCACTTTGCTTGGTGAGGTAGATTGCTGCTATAACTTGATGACCCTTCACATACCTAACCATTTCCTTGGCTCTCTTGTAGAGTGTATCCATTGTTTTCAGTGCAATGATGTCCTTGAGGAGCAGATTCAATGCATGAGCATCACAGCCAATGGGTGTGATGTGAGGGTAGGACTCGTCCACTTTAGACCAAGCAGCCTTCATGTTCGCAGCATTCTGTCACCAGTGCAAATACCTTCTGTGGTCCAAGGTCATTGATGACTGCCTTCAGCTCACCTGCAATGTAGAGACCGGTGGGTCTGTTGGCCCTTGTGTCTGTGCTCTTGTAGAATACTGGCTGAGTGGTGATGTAGTTAATTATTCCTTGCCCACGAACATTCGACCACCCATCAGAGATGATTGCAATACAGTCTGCTTTCTCTATGATTTGCTTGACCTTCACTTGAACTCTGTTGAACTCTGCATCCAGAAAATTAGTAGATAAAGCATATCTGGTTGGAGGGGTGTATGCTGGGTGAAGAACTTTCAGAAATCTCTTCCAATACACATTGCCTGTGAGCATCAGAGGTGAACCAGTTGCATACACAGCTCGAGCAAGACATTCATCAGCATTTCTCTGACTACGTTCCTCCATTGAGTCAAAAAAACGTCTGATTCCAGGAGGACCATGAGCTGTTGCTATCGATAAGGTGTCTGATTCATAATTTTCACCTCGAATAGAAGTAGAGGGACTTTTGTCAGAGGTTGCTTGTTGTGAGCGCTGAGGGAACTTTATGCACTTGGCCAGATGATTCTGCATCTTTGTTGCATTCTTCACATATGATTTGGCAGTACTTGCAAATGTACACAGCTTTTCCTTCTACATTAGCTGCAGTGAAATGTCTCCACACATCAGATAGTGCCCATGGCATTTTCCTGTAAAGATTAGATTAAACAACTCCTTTGTAAGATACATGTTTTAAAATGAAACATGTATGGAAACAGATGAATTAACACTCCTCAGTTAGCAGGCTCAAGCAAGCTAAAACCCACATGGTAGCAAAAACTAACTAGCAGAAATTGTTAAAAAGTTAGAAATGATTTAAACACTTTGCTGTAGGCTACTATTTACTAGTTACCAAAAAATCATGTATGTTATATAAAATATATTCACCCCACCCAGTATTGTAATCAAAACTTACCATAAAGCATGTAGTCCTTGGCTCAGACAGTGTAGCTCTATAGCATCTCATTAGTGTGCAAGATCTTGAGAATCAGCTGTACATGTGATGGACGAGTGCACTACACATGATGGAAGAATGCCCTGTGCATGCAGAGGGTTGCAATACCATTGAATTTGGGATAGTTTAACCAAAATATGCCTCAAGACCTAGAATTGCGTTGTGTATCCCACGAAGGTTAACTGTTATAAGCTAACTTTTTTTCGATGAATTTAAGCAAAATTCCCCAAATTCCAGGGCTTAACTTCCCATGGAAAATGTCCAACCCTTTGCAACCCTAGTGGACAGTGTCAAGGTTCAACCTCTCTCTGTGAGGCTAGGGGCCAGTTTCAAGGTTCATCCTCTCTATGTGAGGCTAGGGGCCAGTGTCAAGGTTCATCCTCTCTCTGAGGCTAGGGGCCAGTGTCAAGGTTCATCCTCTCTCTGTGAGGCTAGGGGCCAGTGTCAAGGTTCATCCTCTCTCTGTGAGGCTAGGGGCCAGTGTCAAGGTTCATCCTCTCTCTGTGAGGCTAGGGGCCAGTGTCAAGGTTCATCCTCTCTATGTGAGGCTAGGGACCAGTGTCAAGGTTCAGGGTTCATCCTCTCTAGGTGAGGCTAGGTGCCAGTGTCAAGGTTAAGGGTTCATCCTCTCACTGTGAGGCTAGGGGCCAGCTAGTGCTGTGAAAAGCATAGAGGGTCTTCTAATAACATCCAAAGGAGAGGCCTGGGCTACAGCTGAATGGACAACACATGCTGATTGCTTGCTGCACTGTGTGTATGTCAGTGTGTTACAGGAACTGCAAAGCACTGTGGAATGCCGGGCCTGTAAGAGAGAGCAGACTCCTACACGTCAACCAACCATAATGTAGCAGTACCTGGATTGGTTTGAAACCTTCAGAACATCGCCATCTTTTAAGAGAATTGATGTCAATGTTTAAATGAGACTTCGGTATGAATCAATGTTAAAGGAAATGAGAACAGTTCTCTCAGCCACGACACACGGGTATATGTAGCCTATGGTTGTGTATTGCAGAGAGCTTAGCTTGTCTGGAAAGAGCCTTTCTAACCTCAACCTTTGGAATGAGTGTAAACAACGAGCTGACATGATCTCTACTGTGCAATCTGTGTGACAACCACTGCAAGCTATTTTCCAAGGATTATTAACTGTGTGTGTGTGTGTCAGTGTTAGTCCACTGGGGTCAGCTGTCAGCTTGAGCTAGGTCCCCTCTGTGGAGATCTGCTAATGTGTTTATAAGTAGAGACCGTCAATGCCATGTTGTTTGACAGTGACATGATTTATAGATCAGTGAGTCTGTGTCTCAGGCTGCCCTTCCTGTGCAAGCAGACCGTTTCACTGTCTGGGCTGCACCTCAATACTCTAAAGAAACATCCTTTCCTAGTCTCCTTTACTTTGTCTGCGCGCACTTGAAAACGCAGTATATGTGAAAGAAACACGGTGGCTGGATGCCAACTGGGAACATGCTTTGTTTCGACTGTCCTGTTCTTTCATGTCGGTGAAAAGAGAGGAGACGGGGGGAGGAAGCCATTTTAGACTACTGAGACGAAGCCGTGTGAGCAGCACCTGGATCAGAGGTAGGAAATACAGCTGGGAAAGACAGATGAATCTCCTCTTTGTTCTGAGAGAGCCCTGCTCTCCCACCTGACACTAACAGCTGACTCGTCTCCCTACCTGACCGCTCTGACTCCGTTGCTCTGTCTCTGCTAACTGCATAGTTGTACACAATGATCGCGGTCGACATTGCAGCTGTCTACAAATCTCCCTGAATCATAAATAACCACTCAATATTATTTGTAGATCAGTCAGTCACAATTTACCCATGATACATCACAGTTTTGATGCTCGCGTACGCCACCAATCATTTCCATCAGTGACCAACTCATGACTCTCTCTACAGGGACCACATAATATACCAGACAAAACGCTTGGCTCTCATGTGCTACAGCTCTTTGCAGAGCAGACCTAAATCAGTGAGTGGGCTGTCAAAACAGCATAGGCCAATGTAATTTAACACATCTTGTTTACATAACGCCCAAGTCATCCAGGCTAAGCACTTCAACACGAATTTAAAGTCTTATAACAATAAACAGAACTATGGTTCTAAGAGTGTGCAGTGGTAGAGCCAACCTGTCAGCCTAATTCTGCATAATGAGCACAACATAGAAGCATTGTGCTCTTAATCCCAGAACATCCAGCCCTGTATTTTCTGTAAACAAAGAACAGTTCCACCCCATCTAAATGCTGCCAGGTAGCAATTAGCATTGCAAGAGTTCGTTTTGCATGGCCCGATGCCCCGGGTGTGCGGAGATTCCACATTGTACACCATTGGCTTCTACTGATCTCCTTCCAACCGGGGAACCGGGCCATGCAAAACGAACTCGCCCATTGACAATCTCAGACAGACTATTTGCCAGAATCCAGGGTGCCTGTACTAACCTATCGGTTCTCTTCTTGAATACAGGGACAGTTTGGAAATACAGGGAGTTACACCTAGAAGCCATATGCATGCTAAACGCAGTTTGGAACGTTTTCAAATGTAACGTTAACTACTAATCGATCACATACTCGTCACCGAGCCAGCTAGTGGGTGACGGTGGTGGGCAACAGTGCGCGGTTCATGTGATGTGTATACATGTACAGGAAATGGGGCACACGTGCGGCTTCATTCTACCTAACTGTCTCCTTTCTCAAAGCGAATTATAACTTTGCGTGTTATTAGTATGAAAAACTACCTGGGGAGGTGCACACTAATGGCAATAGGGAATATAGTCAATTGCATTAGGAAAATGTTCAGCCTAAACCCATTATATCAGACGCCAACTAAATAGCTGGCTACAGTACAAGATAATCATCATTCACCTCTAGGCTCCAGCCGATGCACAGCCAGAGGCCGACCTTGCTGTTTTGGTTAGCTAACAGCTAAAATGGCTAACGTTAGATAGCAACGGCAATATACACTTCCTAAAAGTTTACCTTTCAATTTTATTGAAATTCTGTATGGCAAAGTTAGGTTAATGAATATGGCGATTCATTATGTGACAAATCTAACTTGTGTGCACTGCAGTAACTAACTAGCTAGGTACCGTTACCTAATCTAGCAAGTAGAGTAGGCGCGATCCACTGAAATTCGCAGTGGATGGAAGTTAGCTCGTTAGCATGCTAAGTTAGCGTCCTAGCTGAAATGTTAGCCTGTCTGTTTTCGACCTTGCCTCATATGTGCTGTGACTGACAAACTTATTGACAAGGTGGCCACCAATCGGATTCGCATGATTGCTGAAGCCACATCATGACGAGCAAAGTAATTTCCAACCCTCCAATGCAATGTGCCCAAACTCCAAGACCAGTCGGTTAACTATCTAACGTTAACTAGTTAGCGGCTAACGCTAGCCCAACATAGCCTACCACGTTACCTTGACACAGTCGATGGGGAACATCAGGCAATGCTCCATGATCCCAGCCACTGCTCCTGCAAACATGTGGGTGCTGGTGGAAGCGCCTTGCGGCAAACCCTCGTACTCCGGCTCCGAAGCATCTGCTATTTCAGGAGGGCCGTCGCTAAACTGAACAGTCTGGATCTCTGTCTCGCCTCCGATCCGGGGAGACAAATTCCCAACGAGGCTCTCCGACACTCCCCAGATCCTTCCACTGAACCATCGGACCTCTGCGCCGGCTGAGGCTCCAGCAACCCCGGCGTTCCCGCCTGCTGTCTCCGCTGTCATCCGATGCCTTCTCGGGAAACCATCCGCTTCCATTGGAATCTCGATGGACAGTCTTTACTTTATGCCCCGATGGCACTCCGTCTAAGGCGGTTTCGTGTTCGCGTACCGTTGATCGTTTTTTACATTCCCGTCCCAGATGTTTACCGGTTGTACACCGTTTCCACGCCCCGCCTCCCTCAGTCCCCACAGCGGACAAGTCCACGCAGTGTTTGGGAAAATGCTAGCCTCTGCCGAAACCCCAACAACCGGATGTTCCGGTTTTCATGGGAAGTGGAAAGAGAGCCTGTGACGCGACGGCCGCTTTTGGACGTTAACATAATGTGGTTGGTTGTCTGGTATAGCTAGTTGTCTGGTAGAGCGACTTGCACTAACTGTAAGTCGCTCTGGATAAGAGTGTCTGCTAAGTGACTAAAATATAAATGCAGGCTAAACGTTAAAGAATCAGTAATTTGGGTATATATATTTGGGCACTTTTTCGCCACTTTTCTACAAAATCTTTAAAGGATACATAAATATGGCATACTTGGGCCATTTTGTTGTGTTTTCCAGACCCCTTCAAACATTTTAAAAACTGGCCCTTTAGAGTATAATATGTTAAATCTGCAATGGAGCTATACATTTACATTTACGTCATTTAGCAGACACTCTTATCCAGAGCGACTTACAAATTGGATATAGCTAGACATCTTTATTTAGACTCTTACTTACTTTGTGTAAAGGCTGAAAGGTCTCATCATAAAAGCGTTTAGTTCAAATGGGTTACCTGTCTCTCTCTGCTGGACATAATGCATTCCTATGAGATTTTACCCAAAGTGACATGTACAGGGTAGGTTTTCTGTCACATTTCTAGAACCTTTTCATAAACGACTTCTTTAGACATGCCCTAGCTGTGTGTCAAATTTGGTGGACTATCACAGTTTAAACAAATTCACGTAGCTGCTGGGCTATAGTCGAAAGGACCTCAATATGACCTCCATGAAATGAAGGGCTTAAGAGTACTTTATGATCAGAAGTATTTTCTATGGCCTCCCGAGTGGCACAGCGGTCTAAGTCACTGCATTGCAGTGTTGCGGCGTCACTGTAGCCTGGGGTTCAATCCCAGGCTGTGTCACAACCGTTCGGGACCGGGAGTCCCAAAGGGCAGTGCACAATTGGCCGAGTGTTGTCCGTGTTAGGGGAGGCTTTACTTGGCTCATTGCGCTCTAGCGACTCCTCGTGGCGTGCCAGGCGACTGCAGGATGACCTCGGTCATCAGTAAAACAGTGTTTCCTCCTACACATTGGTGCTTCTGGGTTCAGTGAGCAGGTGTCTCTGGGGTATGTGGGACGCTAGCACCCGCGGGACACACTATTCAACAGCCAGTGAAATAGCAGGGCGGCAAATTCAAAACAACAAAAATCTCATCATTCAAATTTCTCAAACATACAACTATTATATCCCATTTTAAAGATACACTTCTCGTTAATCCAACCACATTGTTAAAAAAGGCTTTACGGCGAAAGCATAACCAGGGGCGAAAATCTGATATCAACTTTGGAGGGGACAATTACGTTAAATTTTCTCAATGAGGGGGACACCAAAAGTAGTGCTGTAACACATAGCCTACGTTTAATATGGTAAATGTATATTGAGGAACCAAAGAAATAAGGTGTTTGCCGTACTCCTAACTACCGGTACCCAAAACTACACAACTAATCACAACAGCAATACCATTGCCTTTAACAAATCTTAGTTCAGTCACCAGTTTAAGTTGAGAGTGGGGGTATCCATGGCATTTTCCAATTATGTTCCTATTTTACAAGTCAAAAAAATTGGGAACCTTTCATAATGTTGCCAAACAAAGACTCAACAAACTTACCTGAGACTCCCTGTCTCTGCCAGTCTGTCCCTGCATATCTGTCCCCAACTCTGCTGTCTGTGTGCCATCTGTTGCCTGCTCTGCCTAATGACATCATTGTGAAACATTTCCATTAGAATTTCATTTCTTTCTTATGAACATTTTATCAACTAGTCTTTGAGATATTAGGCTACTAGGGTTCTTGCTTTGCGTTTTGGTGTACTGAAAAATACTCTGATGTCCGTCTTTTTTCTGCCATTTTTCTACCTGGTTGGCTACACACACACAATATGTAGGTTATTTACAGTAGGAGATGGGCTTCTATCATCTTATCTTCTATCATTCTATATGGGCTTCGATCTAAAAGGTAGCTAGCAAATGTGAAACGGATTGCAGTGACAAGAGTTGACAGCTGTATGAGTTCACCATTTACACAACATATGCTGCAACCTTTTGTAATTTTAATAGTTTGTTTCATATTGGCTGGCTTCCAACAATAGCTGAATTTGCAAAGCAAGCGAGCACCAATTCAGTGGTGTTTGCTATAATCTTTGCTACCCGTGTTAAATAAAGGTGAAATAAAATATATAAATAAAAGTTCCCTTGCGACAATTTAGCTTTTGCAACGAGACCATTAAATATATTTAAAACAATGGTAGAAGAGAGTGTAGTTCTGTTCAGTTTATCGCTAACCTTATCACAGGGACTTTGAAGCACTAACTTACATGCATGCTGATCTTGGAATAAACTGACGATAGCAAAGATTCCATCTTTGACGAGGCCACATAAATGGAATAGGTACTAGCTAGCTTAATAGTTAATATTTGCGCGCTAGCTCTGCATATTCAGCTAGTGTGTGTGCGCGATTGACTGGATTAACCTCACGTCAGTTACGTGCATTGAGTGCCTTTCAGACAGTAGATACGACCTCTACGTTACCTCGCAAGCTAAGGAACTGGCAGTGGATCAAACCATTGTGAGGCAAAGGGTGGGGGGGTTGCAATCTTTTGAAACTTAAAAACGCGCTATTAAGTGTCTATAATCAGCACAATTGCTTTCATTGCGTATTATTAATATTATTTAAATTACATAGTTATGTTTCAGTGATATATTGGGGGGGACAAATCATATTTTTCCCAGGATGGGGGGTCGTGTCCCCCCCGCCCCCCCCGTGATTTCCGCCCCTGAGCATAACATTAGATTATGTTAGGACAGCGCTGAGACAAGAAAAACCACACAGCCATTTTCCAAGCAAGGAGAGGCGTCACAAAAACCAGAAATACAGCTAAGATTAATCACTAACCTTTGACGATCTTCATCAGATGACACTCCCAGGACTCAATGTTACACAATACATGTATGTTTTGTTCGATAAAGTTCATATTTATATCCAAAAACCCCATTTTACGTTGGCGCGTGATGTTCAGAAAATGTTTTGCCTCAAACTTCCGGTGAATGAGCACATCAATTTACAAAAATACTCATCATAAACGTTGATACAATTTACAACAGTTATTGAAAGAATTATAGATACACTTCTCCTTAATTGGGGCTAGGTGGGACGCTAGCGTGCCACCCGTGGTGCACTCCATCAACAGCAGGTGCATTTCAAGAGCGGCAAATTTGAATCCAAATAAATGTCCAAATTCAAATTTTTCAAAAATACAACTATGTTACACCATTTGAAAGATAAACATCTCCTTAATCTAACCACGTTTTACGATTTCAAAAAGGTTTTACGGCGAAAGCATAAATTTAGAGTATGTTAGGACAGTACATTTACAAGAGTTGTGTGTAATGTTTTGTCAAGTCAAAGACAGGGTCACCAAAACCATAAAACCAGCTAAAATGATGCACTAACCTTTTACAATCTCCATCAGATGACACTCCTAGGACATTATGTTAGACAATGCATGCATTTTTAGTTCTATCAAGTTCATTTTTATATCCAAAAACAGCGTTTTACTATGGCATTGATGTTGAGGAAATCGTTTCCCTCCAATAACCGGCAGTCAAGTCAGCGTCAGAAATTAAATAATTAAAATTAGAAAACATTGGTAAAATATTATATTGTCATTTAAAGAATTATAGATTTACATCTCTTGAACGCAATCAACTTGCCAGATTTAAAAATAACCTTACTGGGAAATCACACTTTGCAATAATCTGAGCACTGCGCCCAGAAAAATACGCGTTGCGATACAGACTAGACGTCATGTTGGGGAGATCTAAAATCGAAAATACTATGTAAATAATCCATTACCTTTGATTCTCTTCATCAGATGTCACTTCCAGGTATCACAGGTCCATAACGAATGTAGTTTTGTTCAAAAAAGCTCATCATTTATGTCCAAAAATCTCCGTCTCGTTAGCACATGATGTAAGCCAGCCGGACTTCTCGTCATGAACGAGGGGAAAAAATATATTTCCGTTCGTTCAAACATGTCAAACGTTGTATAGCATAAATCATTAGGGCCTTTTTTAACCAGAACATGAATAATATTCAAGGTGGACGAATGCATACTCTTTTATAACGTATTGGAACGAGGGTACCCAACATGAACTAGCGCGCCAGGTGTCTAATGGGACATCA
Source organism: Salmo salar (assembly GCF_965601325.2). NCBI lineage: Eukaryota > Metazoa > Chordata > Actinopteri > Salmoniformes > Salmonidae > Salmo > Salmo salar. The sequence goes on along the minus strand of NC_138318.1, from coordinate 28,179,899 downwards.
CCGTTCCATGGCTCTTGTTCGGTCAGATCTCCCTCCAGAAGACTCAAAACACTTTGTAAAGGCTGGTGACATCTAGTGGAAGCAATAGGAAGTGCCAAAATATTCCTAAACCCCTGTGTTTTTCAATGGGATAGGTTTAAAGTCAATACAACACATCAGGTATCCACTTCCTGTCAGAAAATGTCTCAGGGTTTTGCCTGCCAAATGAGTTCTGTTATACTCACAGACACCATTCAAACAGTTTTGGAAACTTTAGAGTGTTTTCTATCCATATATAATAAGTATATGCATATTCTAGTTACTGGGTAGGATTAGTAACCAGATTAAATCGGGTACATTTTTTTTATCCAGACGTGCAAATGCTGCCCCCTAGACCCAACAGGTTAATGCAACCGCTGTGTCAGATTTCAAAATAGCTTTATGGCGAAAGCACATTGTTCAATATTCTGAGTACAGAGCTCAGCCATCAAAGCAAGCTACCCAGCAATCAAAGCAAGATACCCACCAAGTTCTGGGGTCAACTAAACTCAGAATTAGTATTTTAAATATTCTCTTACCTTTGCTGATCTTCGCCAGAATGCACTCCCAGGACTCCCACAAGAAATGTTCATTTTGTTTGATAAACTCCATATTTATGTCCAAATACCTCCGTTTTGTTCACGCGTTCAGATCACTATTCCAAAGGCACAATGCGCGAGCGCAAAAAAAGTAAAAAAGTTCCATTACCATTCATAGAAACATGTGAAACGATGTTTACAATCAATCCTTAGGGTCTTTTTATCATAAATATTCGATAATATTCCAACCGGACAATAGCGTATTCATTACAGAGGAAAAAGGAGGAACGGCGTGCCTGCGTGACCGCTCAGTAAACAACTCATTGGTCTCAGGCAGTCTACTTGTTGAGTCAGCTCTTATTCTCTCCCCAGTAACAGTAGAAGCATGAAACAAGGTTCTAAAGACTGTTGACATCTAGTGGAAGCCTTAGGAAGTGCAAAATGAACCCTAAGTCACTGTTTACTGTATAGGCAATCACTTGAAAAACTACAAACCTCAGATTTCCACACTTCCTGGTTGGATTTTTATCAGGTTTTTGCCTGCCATATGAGTTCTGTTATACTCACAGACATCATTCAAACAATTTTAGAAACTTCGGAGTGTTTTCTATCCAAATCTATTAATAATATGCATATCCTACCTTCTGAGCCTGAGTAGCAGGCAGTTTACTATGGGCACGCCTTTCATCCGGACGTCAAAATACTGCCCCCTACCCTAGAGAAGTTAAGAAGCTCAGTTTGGCGAGTCATGTTTCAGAGGACGCATGACTCGACCTTCGCCTCTCCCGAGCCCATTGGGGAATTGCAGCGATGAGACAAGATTGTAATATTGCAAAAAGGGGGTAAAATTACAATAAAGAACTATTGTCTATATTATATGTGGGGTTTATTTAGTGGGTAGATAACACTACAAAGTCATTTTGATATTGTTTGGAATGATTTTACCCTATTTTCGTCTAGAATGTGGCTGCAAATACAGATTTCACCCCCTCAAGCCCCCCCGGAAACTGCTTTCTCAAAGCTAAGGATCCGGATCACGTTCTGCGCTTTTGTTATTTTATGCACACTGCATAGCTGCTGCTCACACTCCCCCTCTTACGTTTCTCTTTACTCACCAGCCTCTCTGAACCATAATGAAGTAGCCTATCTCTACCTCATATTTCTGAACAGTTGAAAAAAAGATACTGCCGATTTGAATGAACATTCCAAAAAATATTTGAAGGCTATACAACCTTCTCTGTCAGTTGTAACGGATATTGCATTTGCACAATAATTGCTGCAAAGAAACCACTACTAAAGGACACCAATAATAAGAAGAGACTTGCTTGGGTCAAGAAACATGAGCAATGGATATTAGACCGGTGGAAATCGGTCTTTTGTGAGACAAGCTAAAACTAAAGTAGGAAGTAGCAGTGACTCACTCAATACGGAAGTGGTCAGATGACACGGACACTACGCTACAGGACTGTTTTGCTAGCACAGACTGGAATATGTTCCAGGATTCATCCAATGGCATTGAGGAGTATACCACCTTAGTCACCAGCTTCATCAATAAGTGCATCGATGACATTGTCCCCACAGTTACCGCATGTACATATCCCAAACAGAAGCCATTCATTACAGGCAACATATGCACTGAGCTAAAGGCTAGAGCTACCGCTTTCAAGGAGCGGGACACTAATCCGGACGCTTATAAGAAATCCAGCTATGCCCTCAGACGAGCAATGAAACAGGCAAAGCGTCAATACAGGATTAAGATTGAATCCTACTACACCGGCTCTGACGCTCGTCGGATGTGGCAGGGCTTGCAAACTATTTACGTAAACCCAGCCGTGAGCTGCCAAGGGACGCGAGCCTAACAGACATGATAAATGCCTTTCATGCTCGCTTCGAGGCAAGCAACACTGAACAGTGGGTTAACTGGCTGCAGCTCACTGTTCAACACCATAGTGCCCACAAAGCTCATCACTAAGCTAAGGACCCTGGAACTAAACACCTACCTCAGCAACTGGATCTTGGACTTCCTGACGGGCCACCACCAGGTGGTAAGGCTAGGCAATAACACTTCCGCCACACTGATCCTCAACATGGGGGCCCCTCAGGGGTGTGTGCTTAGTTCCTTCCTGTACTCCCCGTTCACCCATGACTGTCTGGCCAAGCACGACTCCATCACCATCATTAAGTTTGCTGATGACAAGATTTGGCACTATGCATTCAGGTAGGTAGCAATCTCTTGGCATCCTCCAAACCGAGATTCGTCAATCGGACTGCCAGATGGTGAAGCTTGATTCATCACTCCAGAGAATGCATTTCCAAAGTGTTATGAAATGTAATGTCATATCATATTTTTTATTGTATGTACCTGCCTTAATGTTGCTGGATCCCAGGAAAGGTAGCTGCTACCTTGGCAGGAGCCAATGGGGACCCTTAATAAACACCAGGAAGATTACCTGCTGCCTTGATCAATAGCTAACGGCCACATAATCATCTCCTCCACCAGACTTCTCTCTGCCAACATGGAAACAGAGCTGCTTTAACTTAACACTATTATCTCCTCTAGTCCCTGAGAGGACCTTCAAGGCAGTGCAGTGTTGAATCTCTGCCGACCAAGGGGAATGAAGTGTTAATTTCTGCTTACAAGAACAAAAACCACTGGTTCTGATCAAGTTAGAGTTGATTGTGTGTTGTCCAAAGGCACTCCTTAAAGGAATACCAAGCCGGAGAAGGGTCATCATTCTCCATTGACCCTAATGTCTCTCTAACACACTAACATGTCCTGGGAGAGTAATGTTACAGGAGACTAGTGGGAAACCTTAGATCGCTTAGACCCCCCCCCCCAGGACGACAGGAGTTATTTTACACAGCATAAGCAAAACAAGACAGAAAATTCACATTACACTGCCTGAAAATTAGACGATAACCTGTTTACGTCCTGCTGTTTGGTTGTTTTTGCACATTCAGTGAACACTTCCTTGAGTTACAGAACAGATACCTTCCGCGTGGGTTCTCTGTATTCCCTTGGCTGCTGCATTGTTAGCTGGCATCTTACCTATTATTGTATTGAACACAGGCGTTGGACTACTGAAGATGCTGATGGAGCTCAATGTGACACATTAAGAAACCATCTTCTATTATGGAGACTCTCGAGGTGGGCCCTTCACTTAAGATGGTTTCCTTTAGTGCTCTTATGGAAGATGTCTGTCAGGGCTGTCATGATTTTATGTGGTCCTGGATGGCTCAGTTGCAACGAGATTATTGTGTATTCCTGGGACCACCCATAGTTGAAATGTAGACACACTTGACTGGAGGTCGCTTCGGATAAAAGCCTGCTAAATGTTATATTATGTGCATGATTTGACGTCTGGCAACTTCAGGCCCCTGAATTTTTCCACTGTTAACGAAAGCGCTTTAGATATGCTAAATACGACTAAAATAGGTCATAGAAATGGTTAGAATGGAGTCAAGGCTTACTGGAAAATACTTATCTTACTAACAAAAATATGTCACCAACATTTCTGCATCAACATGCCGTTCACCTGAAAATATATTTATTTAAACCTATTTTCAACATTGTGAAATCTTCTTCTTTAACTGGAATTAAAAGTTGAAATCGCTCAGTCTACTGGTTTGTCTAGTCACTGGCTGATTCAGAATCAGAAACAAATACTGTCATTCAAAACTATTTATAGGATTGTGTCAGTGTTATACGAAGCTAAACATTGAAATCACACCATGATATACAGTAGGTCAGTGAAATTGTTGAGTGAATAATGTGGATTTGGCCTACGTTCATTCCAACTGCAGTAAAGCGTTCCATGTGTAGACTATGCCCATTTGCTTATCGGTCTGAGATGCCGTCTGTGTATTCGGGGCCTGTATTGAAGTGGAGGACATCGTTGGTTTTATGTAACAGCTGCACCACCATGTGGAAAATAATAAAATGGCAAACAAGGATATATATTTTTTAAACTGTACACCTATTATTTATAGCCTTTATAGCCATGGATATCAATCACATTTTATTTGTTTGTCTCCTTTTGCAAATACCTTTATTACAAAGTGCAACCCGGTCCTATACCCAACACAGAGCGAACAGAAAGAAGCGACACCTTGCAGGAGTTGAACAACCCAAACACACACACCAAAAGTTGTGGCTACAAAATAGGATGACAGCAATCTTGAAGATGTTGCAGCACAGATGACAGGTGAGATATGTAGAATCCATAAAGGACTCATCTTTGTATCTGGCCATTGAGGCCATCTCCATTTTGAAGTCGTACATTTTCTTCACGATAGGCTGATACAGTGCCTTGCAAAAGTATTCACCCTCCTTGGCATTTTTCCTATTTTGTTGCATTACAACCTGTAATTTAAATAGATTTTAATTTGGATTTCATGTAATGGACATAAACAAAATAGTCCAAATTGATGAAGTGAAATTAAAAAAAATAACTTTAAATTTAAATGGAAAAGTGGTGTGTGCATATGTATTCACCCCCTTTGCTATGAAGCCCCTAAATAAGATATGGTGCAACCAATTACCTTCAGAAGTCACATAATTAGTTAAATAAAGTCCGCCTGTGTGCAATCTAAGTGTCACATGATCTGTCACATGATCTCAGTATAAATACACCTGTTATGAAAGGCCCCAGAGTCTGCAACACCACCAAGCAAGCGGCACCATGAAGACCAAGGAGCTCTCCAAACAGGTTAGGGACAAAGTTGTGGAGAAGTACAGATCAATGTTGGGTTAATTTTGTTTATATCTGAAACCTTGAACATCCCACAGAGCACCATTAAATCCATTATTAAAAAATATAAAGATTATGGCACCACAACAAATCTGCCAAGAGAGGGCTGCCCACAAAAACTCATGGACCATGCAAGGTGGGCATTAATCAGAGAGGCAACAAAGAGACCAAAGATAACCCTGAAAGAGCTGCAAAGCTCCACTGCAGAGATTGGAGTATCTGTCCATAGGACAATTTTCAGCTGTACACTCCACAGAGCTGGGCTTTATGGAAGAGTGGCCAGAAAAAAATAAGCAAACACATTTGGTGTTCACTAAAAGGCATGTGGGAGACTCCCCAAACATATGGAAGAAGGTATTCTGGTTAGATGAGACTAAAAGTAAGCTTTTTGGCCATCAAGGAAAATGCTATGTCTGGCGCAAACCCAACACCTCATCACCCCGAGAACACCATCCCCACAGTGAAGCATGGTGGCGGCAGCATCATGCTGTAGGTATATTTTTCATTGGCAGGGGCTGGGAAACTGGTCAGAATTGAAGGAATGATGGATGGCGCTAAATACAGGGATATTCTTGAGGGAAACCTGTTTGTCTTCAAGAGATTTGAAACTGGGAGGGAGGTTCACCTTCCAGCAGGACAATGACCCTAAGCATACTGCTAAAGCAAAACTCGAGTGGTTTAAGGAGAAACATTTAAATGTCTTGGAATGGCCTAGTTAAAGTCCAGACCTCAATCCAATTGAGAATCTGTCGTATGACTTAAAGATTGCAGTATACCAGCAGAACCCATCCAACTTAAAGAAGCTGAAGCAGTTTTGCCTTGGATAATGGGCAAAAATCCCAGTGGCTAGATGTGCCAATCTTAGAGACATACCCCAAGAGACTTGCAGCTGTAATTGCTGCAAAAGGTGGCTCTACAAGGTATTGACTTTGGGGGGGTGAATAGTTATGCAGGTTCAAGTTCAGTTTTGTCTTAATTTCTTGTCTGTTTCACAAAGAATATTTTGTATTCAAAGTGTTAGGCATGTTGTGTAAATCAAATGATACAAACATCCCAAAAAAATCTATTTTAATTCCAGGTTGTAAGGCAACAAAATACGAAAATTGCCAAGGGGGGTGAATACTTTTGCAAGCCACTGTAACTCTTGATGACCCGGTTGGACATGACTCCAACAGGGTCACCATGAGGGATTAGCCAGTGAAGTTGGAAGGCCCACCCAGTTGACTGCATTAAAATGGTGGAAGCGAATACTGCCTTTTGGCCACTAAAGGCCTCTATCATCCTCTATGGGAGCCTCTCAACTGAATACCCCTTGCACACCCTCTCTCCTCGCATTCTCAAAACCCATTGGAGGAAAAGGTCAGAGGGGAGGGACCTCTGGCTTTCTCATTCAATGGGTTTTGAGAAGGTGAGGAGATGCTAACATAGTCAAGGGCCGATAGCCGATAGACTAGGAATGGGCTAATATCAGCCCCAAATACCATCCCAACCGATTGTCGGTCAGTCTTTAGTTGGCAGCACTTTTTACTATTTTCTTCACATTCATCATCCCTATTTGGCATGGTCAAGTTCCTTATTCTATACAGGTGTGAAGAGAAACTATTTCTACTCCATAACAACGGAAGTGATACATGTGTGTGTACATGTCTTTTGCATTGTTCAACAAAGTACCTGAAAGAAATCACGTGATGTTTGTTCACTTGAAGTGATTTACCTGAGAAAGTGGAACATGTAGACAGTTGAGTCCCAAATGGCACCCTGCTCCCTATATCATGCCCAAAAGTAGTGCACTACACACACAGGGAATAGGCTGGGGTGCCATTTTGGATGCAATCTTGGTCCAGAGTCTAGACGACAGGCAGTGGGTCTAGACAGGCACAATTCTATATGGAAGCAGCCAGGTTATCTTCCATTGCATTCTTCTTTGGTTTCTCTCTGCCTCCTTCCTTCATATAATCTTCATCTTTCCTTTCTGTGCTTCTCCCAGTCGCTTCCTTCTGTTCTGTGCTTCTCTCTGCTTCCCTTGATTCTCCACCTCTTTGCCCCATCTCTGAATCTTTCTGTAAATTGCCTCCTCAGTCTCTCCCTTCCGTCTGTTCTTTCCTTCTCTCCTCCACCGCTGCTTCCCTCTTTTCTGTGACCCTCTCCTCCGTCTCTACTTCTGTCCGTTCTGCCTCCATGTCTTCCATATTTGATTCCTCATCTGAATCCTCTAGCGTAAGTTCCAACCTCTCCACCATCTCATCCATCTTTAGGAATGCATCTTCCTCCTCTCCCTGAATGTCCTTTTCTTCCTCAGCTTCCTCCATGACAAAGTGCTTTTCTGGTGTCTTCTCTTTCTCTTCGTTCTCATCCTCCATTGCCAAATTCTTCACAACAATCCTCTCCACCTTGTCTTGTCCCTCTCCGTCCACCACCTCGTCCCCCTCATCTTCTCCTTCCACCTCCATGACCCTGTCCTCCTCTCTCTCTTCCTCCCCTTCTCTCCCCCTGTGGGAGTGTTGGCTCTCCTGGCTGCTGCTCACAGCATCCTCAGGCGGAGGCTGCCAGAAGTCATACAGTTTATCCTGGAGGCAATACACACATTACTATAAAACATATCACATTGCTATCAAAGACATCACTACAGCTTACCCTGTAGGGAATAATCATAACATTATTCTAACACTTTTACTCTGCAATAATAAACACACAGCTCTGCGATACTATAGTTACTTCCCCGAACTAACTAACTACACACATACAGTATCAGTCATAAGTATGGACACACCTACTCATTCAAGGGTTTTTCTTTATTTTACTATTTTCTACATTGTAGAATAGTGGTGAAGACATCAAAACTATGAAATAACACATGGAATCATGTAGTAACCAAAAAAAGTAAACTTTTTTATATATATATATTTTAGATTCTTCAAAGTAGCCACCCTTTGCCGTGATGACAGCTTTGCACACTCTTGGCATTCTCTCAACTAGCTTCACGAGGAATGCTTTTCCAACAGTCTTGAAGGAGTTCCCACATATGCTGAGCACTTGCTGGCTCCTTTTTCTTCACTCTGCGCTCCAACTCATCCAAAACCATCTCAATTTGGTTGAGGTCGGGTGATTGTGTAGGCCAGATCATCTGATGCAGCACTCCATTACTCTCATTGGTCAAATAGCCCTTACACAGCCTGGAGGTGTTTTGGGTCATTGTCCTGTTGAAAAACAAATGATAGTCCCACTAAGCACAAACCAGATGGGATGGCATATCGCTGCAGAATGCTGTGGTAGCCATACTGGTTAAGTGTGCCTTGAATTCTAAATAAATCACTGACAGTGTCACCAGCAAAGCATCCCCACACCATCACACCTCCTCCTCCTCCATGCTTCACGGTCGGAACCACACATGCGGAGATAATCCGTTCATCTACTCGGTTGGAACCAAAAATCTAAAATTTGGACTCATCAGACCAAAGGACAGATTTCCACTGGTCTAATGTCCACTGCTCATGTTTCTTGGCCGAAGCAAGTCTCTTCTTATTATTGGTGTCCTTTAGTAGTGTTTCCTTTGCAGCAATTAGACCATGAAGGCCTGATTCACACAGTCTCCTCTGAACAGTTCATGAGATGTGTCTGTCACTTGACCTCTGTGAAACATTTATTTGGGCTGCAATTTCTGAGGCTGGTAACTCGAATGAACTTATCATCTGCAGCAGAGGTAACTCTGGGTCTTCCTTTCCTGTGGCGGTCCTCATGAGAGCCAGTTTCATCATAGCGCTTGATGGTTTTTGCGACTGCACTTGAAGAAACTTTAAATTCTCGAAATGTTCTGGATTGACTGACCATGTCTTAAAGTAACGATGGACTGTCATTTCTCTTTGCTTCTTTGAGCAGTTCTTGCCATAATATGGACTTGGTCTTTTACCAAATCGGGCTACCTTCTGTATATCCCCCTACCATGTCACAACACAACTGATTGGCTAAACCACATTAAGGAAAGATATTCCACAAATTAACAAGGCACACCTGTTAATTGAAATGTATTCCAGGTGACTACCTCATGAAGCTGGTTGAGAGAATGCCAAGAGTGTGAAAAGCTGTCATCAAGGCAAAGGGTGGCTATTTTGAAGAATCTAAAATGTTAAATATGTTTTGATTTGTTTAACACGGTTGGCTACTACATGATTCCATATGTGTTATTTCATAGTTTTGATATCTTCACTATTATTCTACAATGTAGAAAATAGTACAAATAAATACAGATTGATTCCAGGCTTTATCTATACACACACACAATCTAGCTATGGCTTTATGTACTGTAGCTGTACTGTATCTATCTATGCATGTCTACCTGGAGAGGCCTGGTTCTCTGGACCAGCACCTGCCACTTGGTGTAGATCCTGGCCACAAGGTCCTTCACCTGGAGGGAGAAAGAGTGAGCGATGAGGAAGAGAGAGCGAGAGGTGGAGTGGATGAGGAAGAGTGCGGAGAGAGAGGAAGAAGAGGAGAGAGAGAAAACGAGGGGGGTTAAGAGCTGTTTAACTAGAGATAATATCACCATTAATGCATTTATGTGGGTTACAGTTCCCATAGAAATGTTGCCTATATGGAAGTGACTACATACCTTGCTCCTGTAAAGCATCTTCTCACTTTCCCTGATGTCACTTTTGATGTGTTTCTCCAGCTCAGCACTTAGCAACAACAACTGGTTCTTTTGCTCCGAAGGGAAGAACTCAAAGTTGGTGGCTTCGTTGGCCAAGGCCAGGAGGCTGTAGCATAGGTAGTAGGCCTGAAAACAACAATGTGTTCATTAGACACCAAACGGAAGAAAACAGGGATGACTTTGACTATTGGTCTCATATTATATATATATATATATATATATATATATATATAGTTGAAGTCGGAAGTTCACATACACCTTAGCCAAATACATTTAAACTCAGTATTTCACAATTCATGACATTTAATCCAAGTAAAAATTACTTGTCTTAGGTTAGATAGGATCACCACTTTAGTTTTAAGAAAGTGAAATGTCAGAATAATAATGATTTATTTCAGCTATTATTTCTTTCATCACATTCCCAGTGGGTCAGAAGTTTACATATACTCAATTAGTATTTGGTAGCATTGCCTTTAAATTGTTTAACTTGGGTCAAACGTTTCGGGTAGCCTTCCACAAGCTTCCCACAATAAGTTGGGTGAATTTGGCCCATTCCTCCTGACAGAGCTGGTTGTAAATGAGTCAGGTTTGTAGGCCTCCTTGCTCGCACACGCTTTTTCAGTTCTGCCCACAAATATTCCATAGGATTGAGGTCAGGGCTTTGTGATGGCCACTCCAATACCTTGACTTTTCTGTCCTTAAGCCATTTTTTCACAACTTTGGAAGTATGCTTGGGGTCATTGTCCATTTGGAAGACCCATTTGCAACCAAGCTTTAACTTCCTGACTGATGTCTTGAGATATTGCTTCAATATATCTACATAATTTTCCAACCTCATGATGCCATCTATTTTGTGAAGTGCACCAGTCCCTCCTGCAGCAAAGCACCCCCACAACATGATGCTGCCACCCGCGTCCTTCACGGTTGGGATGATGTCCTTCGGCTTGCAAGCCTCCCCCTTTTTCCTCCAAACATAACGATGGTCATTATGGCCAAACAGTTCTATTTTTGTTTCATCAGACCAGAGGCATTTCTCCAAAAAGTACGATCTTTGTCCCCGTGTGCAGTTGCAAACCATAGTCTGGCTTTTAGCCTATCAGAAGCTTCTAAAGCCATGACATAATTTTCTGGAATTTTCCAAGCTGTTTAAAGGCACAGTCAACTTAGTGTATGTAAACTTCTGACTCACTGGAATTGTGATAGAGTGAATTATATGTGAAATAATCTGTTTTTAAACAATTGTTGGAAAAATTACTTGTGTCATGCACAATGTAAATGTCCTAACCGACTTGCCAAAACTATAGTTTGCTACAAGAAATTTGTGGAGTGGTTGAAAAACAAGTTTTAATGACTCCGACCTAAGTGTATGTAAACTTCCGACTTCAACTGTATATGCACTTCCCTTACAAACCACTGTCGGTTGTGTGACCTAATGAACACAACCCTAGTTCTCCTGATTTAACCGGACAACGGGTGTAGTCACTTGGAACCAAGCAAACAAACCTATGCTGGGAGGGACTAGCTGCTGCTCTTGTCTAAAAATAAACTCTTATTTTGTTGCAAAACAAATTCTGTTGCAAAATGACCCTTATATACCCTGGTAAATAACCCTTTGTTGACCTGCTGGTCCAGGGAGGCACAGTCCTCTTCCTCCCGCTCTCTGTGTGTGTGGTGAATCCTCCTGTAGCGGGAGGTGGCCAGCCCCCGGAGGAGTGAGGAGGGCCGCATTCGGGAGAGATATGGACGCAGGTCTGACAGCTGGAACTCTGTGTTGGAGGGAATGTAAGTGCATCTGTTGTTCAGCAGCTTGGAGATGGCCGACACACTGAGGTGTCTCCTGAGTTGCTTGCCGCGCATGCTGTCTGGCAGGAGCTCAACCAGCCAGCGAAGGTTGTGGTGGTCCTCAGTCAGGGCAATCAGTGACATGCAGATCCTGGGCAGCTACAGGACAGGACAGGAGATGAATCAACATCAACAATCAGACAGGAGAAACACACACAGTGAGATGAGTTTACCTAACAAAGGAAAGAAATGGTGACAAGCACCATACCAGTGTCTACATAGTGAGCTCTAAAAGTATTGGGACAGCAGCTAGGTTTCCATCCAATTTGTGACAGATTTTCATGGGAATATAAAAAAAATCTGCATAGAATAACATGCTCATTTTCCACCAGAGATGTGTTTCCATCAAACTAACCTTTTGCGGATAAAAGGCTGTGCGCGATGACGTAGTGCACATAAAAATGACTTTTGCAGTTAAATTACAAGTGAAATGGGTTTCCATAGGGCCTCCCGAGTGGCGCAGCGGTCTAAGGCACTGCATCGCAGTGCTTCTGGGTTAAGTGAGCAGTGTGTCCAGAAGCAGTGTGGCTTGGCGGGGTCATGTTTCAGAGGATGCATGGCTCTCCACCTTCGCCTCTCCCGAGTCCGCACGGGAGTTGCAGCAATGGGACTGTAAATACCAATTGGATCCCACGAAATTGAGGAGAAAAAAAAGGGGTAAAAAGTAACATTTTATTTTTATATAAAATAAACAAATGAGTTTTCATTGCATTTTCAACTTTACTGATGGTTTTGTAACAAAAACTGTTGCATTATATTGCAAATGTGCCCACTCTAGTCTTGGCACATGCACTTTAACCAACAGCTCGCAGATGCAGTGCGGGCCTTCATGCATGATGAGAATATTATGGACACAAGAGCAAGATTATTTGTATTTGTCAAACGGCAGCTAAGCATTGACGATCATGTCACCAGAATAAGACCCTCGATATTCAGTGGAAAAGAGCATCAAGCTCATCACCTTGCACTTTCACCTAACTTAGTTCATCTGTAGCCTAATAAACAGCATGGTTTACAGATTGGTAGTGGGAGGACCACACAACATCACGTGACTCCAAGTTTACTTAAATATGATGGTTATATTAATATTTGCTCATAAAAGCACTGCCATTTCTCACAATTTATTTTAGACACAAAAAGATCCCACCATGTCAAACAAACAAATTGTCTGTTGGCATTTATAAAATTGTACTGGCATTTCCTGTTTCCATCAGCCCGGTCGTGACTGACTTTTCCATGCGTCAGGTAATTCATCCGCATGAAATGGTTGGATGGAAGCCTGGTTAGTGACACATTTTGCGGGTTTTGGCTCTGGTCTACAGCACTTTGGATTTGAAATGATACAAAGTTAAAGGCACAAATATCATATCCACTAAAAAATGCTAACCTCTCCTGTTCTTGTAATGGTGAGAGGTAAGCATGTCTTGGGGGGATGCTATAAAATGCTAACCTCTCCTGTTCTTGTAATGGTGAGAGGTTAGCATGTCTTGGGGGATGATATAAAATGCTAACCTCTCCTGTTCTTGTAATGGTAAGAGGTTAGCATGTCTTGGGGGGATGCTATAAAATGCTAACCTCTCCTGTTCTTGTAATGGTGAGAGGTTAGCATGTCTTGGGGGATGAATTTTGTGCATCTGTAACTTTCTCACTCATCATTATTCACGATTCAATCAAGACTATCCGTAATCATGGTAGCATCCACATTAATGTAGAAGTGTTTAGAAACATATTCTATTCTTATTTAGAATAAAAGTGACTCCAAAATGTCACAATACATTATTTACCATTAATTTCTATTGGAAACAAAATAATCTCAAACACAAACAAAACAAACAGCAAATGTATCCAACAAGTTTGCAGTCAAGCTTGATGTAAATCATTGTGCGCTATGAATATGGGACCAAATATTACACTTTTGACTACTTTAATACACAAGAGAATTTGTCCCAATGCGTATGGTCCCTGAAAATGGAGGGGGGGGGGACTATGTACAAAAAGTATTATAATTTCTAAATGGTTCATCCAATATGAATGATAATACCCTCAAATGAAAGCTGACAGTCTGACCTTTAACCTCATCCAAAGTGCTAGAGTACAGAAACAAAAAACATGTAAAAACGGTGCATGTCTACATTCTGTCGTTAAAAAGGTCCTATTCCAAGACATAGAGATGGATTAAAAGTTAAACTTTTTTTTAAATCCCATAGAGATCCTCTTAAATTACTATTGTAATTCCTAATTCAATGTCAAAATCTGTAATGAGTTTCTATCCAGGGGGAGGGCATTCCCACGCCCCGTCATCATCAGTTTAAATGTTTTTACTTTAGATTACATCGAATTGCACTTTTTAACGTTATCTTTTTTTACTACAAAACTTAGAAATTTGCCATTTTCATGTACTGTATGTAGACACTGGTATGGTACCAGAGATAATGAATATGATGTTGAAAAGTGGTGGACTGTCCCCTTTAAAGGCCTTCTAAACCTGCATGGTTCTCGGCCCCTGGCTAAAACAGGCCCTGGGCTTATCTCGAATTAACACAAGCATTTGTTACCCCTGTGCTAAGGACTCACACTTGTTTTACATAGACCTGGGCTAACGTACAAACAATACGCGACAAATACATCCTATCTCCGACATGCGTCCAATGTTACGTTCTATCTAGAGTCCTTTTGTTTTGTTTTACCTCTTCAGTGGCCACAATGTCAGTGGTGACATCACTGTGTCCTCTGGTGTAGGGCTAAATTGATCACATGTGCAAAGAAAGCCATCTGTGGCCCCAGTCCAGGCTCTAGCACTGCATTTACTTGGTTCTTGGCATTCTCTGTGGTGGTTGGGATATTGCTATTGGGCCTCTCTAGCTTCCACTCTGCTACTGCTCCTAGCAGTACCTGCGCCAGATTTGTGTTTCTCTCATAGTCTGTGGAGCACCGGACTTCACATCTCCCACTCCTCTGGTGTAGTGAGCAGTCACAATCACGTAGCTTTCTGTTACCCTGGAGGTCCACTCCTCTGGTGTAGTGAGCAGTCAGTCACATAGCTTTCCTTTACCCTGGAGGTCCACCCGTCTGGGGTGAGGGCAACAGAGGATGCCTTGGATAATTCATCGACAATTTTAATATTTTCTTGTTCATAAAGATCTGGCATGATTTTCATGCTGAAGTGGGTGCGGCAGGGGATTTCGTAGAATGGCTCAAGCACTTTCACCATATTTTTAAACCCTTTGTTTTCCACAACAGAGTATGGCCTCATGTCTGCAGTGATAAACATCCCAATAGATTTGGTGATGGCTTTAACCAGGTCTGATTCTGCAGCAAAGGGCTGCTTAAATGTCGCGGTGAGAAATTGTCTCTTGGCTGAGTTGGCTCCTGTCACTGACACACCAGGGTGATGACGCTTTAAGTGTGGCCATGCTCAATCTATTTCCATGATCATACGGCTTTCTTGTGACACAATGCCTACACTAGAAGTCGACCGATTAAATCGGCATGGCCGATTAATTAGGCCCGATTTCAAGTTTGCATAACAATTGGTAATCTGCATTTTTGGACGCCGATTATGGCCGATTAGATTGCATTCCACGAGGAGACTGCTTGGCAGGCTGACCACCTGTTACGCGAGTGCAGCAAGGAGCCAAGGTAAGTTGCTAGCTAGCATTGAACTTATCTTATAAAAAAACTAATAAATTTTTACATAATCACTAGTTAACTACACATGGTTGATGATATTACTAGTTTAACTAGCTTGTCCTGCGTTGCAAATAATCAATGCGGTGCCTGTTAATTTATCATCGAATCACAGCCTACTTCGTCAAACGGGTGATGATTTAACAAGCGCATTCGTGAAAAAAGCACTGTCGTTGCCCAAACCTGCATATTTAGTTAAAAGAAATTCATGTTTGCAGGCAATATTAACTAGGGAAATTGTGTCACTTCTCTTGCGTTCAGTGCAAGCAGAGTCAGGGTATATGCAGCAGTTTGGGCCACCTGGCTAGTTGCAAACTGTGTGAATAATATTTCTTCCAAAAAAGACCGTAATTCATTTGCCAGAATTTTACATAATTATGACATAACATTGAAGGTTGTGCAATGTAACAGCAATATTTAGACTTATGGATGCGGTTCCATATTTCACTGAAAGAATAAACGTTTTGTTTCCAAAATGATAAAATGTTTCCGGATTTGACAATATTAAACGGGTATGTGGGACGAAATCGTCCCACCTAGTCAACAGCCAGTGGAATCGAGTGGCGCGATATTCAAATACCTTAGAAATGCTATTACTTCAATTTCTCAAAACATATGACTATTTTACACCATTTTAAAGACAAGACTCTCGTTAATCTAACCACATTAATCTAACCACATAACCGATTTCAAAAAGGCTTTACAACGAAAGCGAAACATTAGATTATGTCAGGAGAGTACCCAGCCAGAAATAATCACACACCCATTTTTCAAGCTAGCATATAATGTCACAAAAACCAAAACCACAGCTAAATGCAGCACTAACCTTTGATGATCTTCATCAGATGACACTCCTAGGACATTATGTTATACAATACATGCATGTTTTGTTCAATCAAGTTCATATTTATATCAAAAAACAGCTTTTTTCATTAGCATGTGACGTTCAGAACTAGCAAACATACCGAAAACTTCCGGTGAATTTACTAAATTACTCACGATAAACGTTCACAAAAAACATAACAATTATTTAAAGAATTATAGATACAGAACTCCTTTATGCAATCGCTATGTCCGATTTTAAAATAGCTTTTCGGTGAAAGCACATTTTGCAATATTCTGAGTAGATAGCCCGGCAATCACGGCTAGCTATTTTGACACCCACCAAGTTTAGCCCTCACTAAACTCAGAATTACTATTAGAAAAATTGGATTACCTTTGCTGTTCTTCGTCAGAATGCACTCCCAGGACTTCTACTTCATCCACAAATGTTGTTTTGGTTCAAAATAATCCATAGTTATGTTCAAATATCCTCTGTTTTGTTCTTGCGTTCCAGACACTATCCGAACGGTGACTCGCGGACGCGTATCGTGACAAAACATTTCAAAATATTCCATTACCGTACTTCGAAGCATGTCAAACGCTGTTTAAAATACATTTTTATGCGATTTTTCTCGTAAAATAGCGATAATATTCCGACCGGGAGACGTCTTTTTCGTTCAAAGACTGAAAATGTAAAATGGCCTCTTCACGTGCACGCGCACACCCGTCTCATTGTTCTCAGATCGACCACTATCCAAATGCGCTACTGTTTTTCAGGCAGGGGCTGCAAAGTCATCATTCAACGTTCTGGTGGCTTCTGAGAGCCTATGGGAGCCTTAGAAAGTGTCAAGTTACAGCAGAGATCCTCTGTTTTCGATAAAGAGAGTATAGAAGGCCAAGAAATGGTCAGAGAGGGCACTTCCTGTTTGGAATCTTCTCAGGTTTTGGCCTGCCATATGAGTTCTGTTATACTCACAGACACCATTCAAACAGTTTTAGAAACTTTAGGGTATTTTCTATCCAAATCAAACAATTATATGCATATTCTAGTTTCTGGGCAGTAGTAATAACCAGATTAAATCGGGTACGTTTTTTATCCGGATGTGAAAATACTGCCCCCTACCCTAGCGAGGTTAATGACCCAAGGCTCATATTTCTGTGTGTTTATTATATTATCATTAAGTCTATGATTTGATAGAGCAGTCTGACTGAGCGGTGGTAGGCAGCAGCAAGCTCGTAAGCATTCATTCAAACAGCACTTTCCTGCTTTGCCAGCAGCTCTTCGCAATGCTTGAAGCACAGCGCTGTTTATGACTTCAAGCCTATTAACTCCGAGATTAGGCTGGCAATACTATAGTTCCTATTAGAACATCCAATAGTCAAAGGTATATGAAATACAAATGGTATAGAGAGAAACAGTCCTATAATTCCTATAATAACTACAACCTAAAACTTCTTAACTGGGAATATTGAAGACTCATGTTAAAAAGGAACCACCAGCTTTAATACACTGCTCAAAAAAATAAAGGGAACACTTAAATAACACAATGTAACTCCAAGTCAATCACACTTCTGTGAAATCAAACTGTCCACTTAGGAAGCAACACTGATTGACAATACATTTCACATGCTGTTGTGCAAATGGAATAGACAACAGGTGGAAATTATAGGCAATTATCAAGACACCCCCAATAAAGGAGTGGTTCTGCAGGTGGTGACCACAGACCATTTCTCAGTTCTTATGCTTCCTGGCTGACGTTTTGGTCACTTTTGAATGCTGGCGGTGCTTTCACTCTAGTGGTAGCATGAGACGGAGTCTACAACCCACACAAGTGGCTCAGGTAGTGCAGCTCATCCAGGATGGCACATCAATGCGAGCTGTGGCAAGAAGGTTTGCCCGGTCTGTCAGCGTAGTGTCCAGAGCATGGAGGCGCTACCAGGAGAAAGGCCAGTACATCAGGAGACGTGGAGGAGGCCGTAGGAGGGCAACAACCCAGCAGCAGGACCGCTACCTCCGCCTTTGTGCAAGGAGGAGCAGGAGGAGCACTGCCAGAGCCCTGCAAAATGACCTCCAGCAGGCCACAAATGTGCATGTGTCTGCTCAAACGGTCAGAAACAGACTCCATGAGGGTGGTATGAGGGCCCGACGTCCACAGGTGAGGGTTGTGCTTACAGCCCAACACCGTGGAGGACGTTTGGCATTTGACAGAGAACACCAAGATTGGCAAATTCGCCACTGGCGCCCTGTGCTCTTCACAGATGAAAGCAGGTTCACACTGAGCACGTGACAGACGTGACAGAGTCTGGAGACGCCGTGGAGAACGTTCTGCAACATCCTCCAGCATGACCGGTTTGGCGGTGGGTCAGTCATGGTGTGGGGTGGCATTTCTTTGGGGGGCCGCACAGCCCTCCATATGCTCGCCAGAGGTAGCCTGACTGCCATTAGGTACCGAGATGAGATCCTCAGACCCCTTGTGAGACCATATGCTGGTGCGGTTGGCCCTGGGTTCCTCCTAATGCAAGACAATGCTAGACCTCATGTGGCTGGAGTGTGTCAGCAGTTCCTGCAAGAGGAAGGCATTGATGCTATGGACTGGTCCGCCCGTTCCCTAGACCTGAATCCAATTGAGCACATCTGGGACATCATGTCTCGCTCCATCCACCAACGCCACGTTGCACCACAGACTGTCCAGGAGTTGGCGGATGCTTTTGTCCAGGTCTGGGAGGAGATCCCTCAGGAGACCATCTGCCACCTCATCAGGAGCATGCCCAGGCGTTGTAGGGAGGTCATACAGGCACGTGGAGGCCACACACACTACTGAGCCTCATTTTGACTTGTTTTAAGGACATTACATCAAAGTTGGATCAGCCTGTAGTGTGGTTTTCCACTTTAATTTTGAGTGTGACTCCAAATCCAGACCTCCATGTGTTGATAAAATGGATTTCCATTGATTATTTGTGTGTGATTTTGTTGTCAGCACATTCAACTATGTAAAGAAAAAAGTATTTAATAAGATTATTTCATTCATTCAGATCTAGGATGTGTTATTTTAGTGTTCCCTTTATTTTTTTGAGCAGTGTATGTTCTCATGTTCTGAGCACATATTGCACTTTTACTTTCTTCTCCAACACTGTTTTTATTTATGTATTATATTAAGTTAAAATAAAAGTGTTCATTAAGTATTGTTGTAATTGTCATTATTACAAATATATATATAAAAATCGTCCGATTAATCGGTAGCGGCTTTTTTTGGTCCTCCAATAATCGGTATCGGCGTTGAAAAATCATAAATCGGCCGACCTCTAGTCTACACACCGTAATGGTATTGTCCACCACCCTTCTTCCGTCATCATATTTGACAGGGAAGCCTAAATGCTCCCATAAATGAGACTAAAATGAAGCGGGAGGCTTTTCCAGTTCCAGCCATAGCTGTCACTGGTCTTTTTTTCTTCTTTGCTTTTTGCAACGTGAGCATCCAGGATTGAGTCGTTGGGATTCAACATGCCCCGTTCACGTGAACAGTAAACACAACTGCTTTAAAAAAATATATCAAAATCAACCTTTAGGCTTCAGAGTAAAACACAACATCGAGATTTAGCCAACTATTACTTTAGAAAGTAACAGCAGCAGTAAAACTGTATTTCACACTATGATGGTTCAACTTTGCAATTGATCTGCGGTTCACATGCGTGCTGAGCCGTGGGGGGTGATCCGTATGGATCACGGATCATCTACGGTCCGTTACACCACTAGTCATGGTTCACATGCGTGCTGAGCCGTGGGGGGTGATCCGTACGGATCAACTACGGTCCGTTACACCACTAGTCATGAGCATATGTAGATTAAGTGAAAGTGCAGCTTTTGTGATTGGACCTAGAAAATTCTTGACCCTGTTTCATACGGGCTATTTTGGCACCGTGTTTTAAAAAAAGTCAGTGCTAACCCTGCTCCGGAGCAGAGCCAGCTAGCCCTGGGCTAAGGATGGTGCTAGCCCTGGGCTAAGGATGGTGCTAGCCCTGGGCTAAGGATGGTGCTAGCCCACTTTACAATGTGTAAGAGTGAACACTCCCTTAGCCCTGGGCTTATTTAGACAGCAAATAATTGGATGGTGGAGACAAGCAAGTAGGAGATGAAGTTAGAAACTCTTGAGGCGGGGATTGAACCCACAACCATTGGGGTTGAACATGTACACGTTTTACTACGGCACCACGCAGAAGCCACAGAAGAAGAAAGAAATGAAACGGTTGACTGACTGACCATGATGTCCATGTCCCTTATGCTGTTGACCAGGTTGTGCAGTAGGGAGCGGAGGTGCTCAGTGGGCTGGAGGGCGAGCTGCGTGTCCAGGCCCACTCTGCTCACCACCGTCAGGAGTAACAGCAGGTCTCGGTCACTGTAGGCCCGCGGGCACAACGACGTACAATGACCCATGTACTTGATGACATTGTCAAAGTTGTGTTCAGGGAAAGTTCTGAGCTCCTTCTTGCTGGACAGGCTCTCTGTGCTGATCTGGAGGCCCTCTCTACATATACACACAGGTGGTTATTATTTGTCTATCAGAAAAACAGTATGAACAAAGTAGTTATTGACACACACACACACACACACACACACACACACACTAACATCAGGTCTCCCTCAGTGAAGGGGGGTTGTAGGTTCTCCAGGGGGAAAAGGAAGACGAAGGGAATCCCCATGTTCATGAAGACCAGGGTCATGTCTCCAATACTGGGCACCCACACCTCAAACCTCTCACTCTGATTCAGCACCATGTGTTCAGCAGCAGAGCAGGCAATATCTTCAAGGGCCTTTAGTACCTGATGACAGGTCAGCCTGTCTGAGTGGACTGACATCATCTACAGGAGGAGGGAGGGAGAGAGAAAGAGAGAGGCTGACTTTTTGTCTGTCTTTAATGAGCCATCCTCATTTGATTAAAAACACTTTAGTACCCCCCTGTTAGTCCTCCCTCCTATGTTAGTCCCCCCCCACACAAAATAAAGAGTTGCGTACCACCAAACCACCAGAGAGAGAGAGCGACATCAATACATTGATCAATTAAAATGAAGCAATTATACAAACAAATCAATCAATTTGATTAGTATAGCGCAGGGACAGGTAAAAGGGGGTGTAGAGTAGTACCTGGAAGAGCCAGCGGGTCACCTGGGGAGGGCAGGGGGAGGAGCAGTAGGCTCTCTGGAACAGCTGGGAACTGACCTGGGTCCTGAACTGCTCTGGAGAGGACCTGAGAGACACAGAGGGAACGAGAGATGGGAGAGAGAGAGGGGAAAAAACACACCAGAAAGAGATGAGAGAGAGATGGGAGAGAGAGAGAGAGATTTGACTAGTGTAATGTTAGCTAGCTACATAGTTGTCTTTGTATCAAAATAAAGGCGTAGTACAGAGTAACTATCGAGGTTAGCTAGCCAGCTACATTTTCTAACAGTCTACAACGCGCCCACTGCTAGCTAGCTAACCCTACCAGCTAGCTGTATCATTTTTAGTCAATAAGATTTTTGCAACGTAAGCTTAACTTTCTGAACATTTGAGATGTGTAGTCCACTTGTGTAGCTAGCAGGACTGACTTTGTGTTAGCTAGCCAACGTTTAATTACTTCTGCGTTATGAACTAGACACGGACACGAATGATCCATTGGTAGCTTGTTGTTACCAAGTATTGGTGCTAACCGTGTGTTATAGGATGCTAGCATGCTAGTTAGCTACGGCGTCATAGGACACGGTGCACTAGGTGGGTTTTCACGGAAGAATACTGTACCAAGTTATCTAGCGGAATAAACTAAGTTTGAGCCTATTCCTGGAAACATTGAACCACTGTAGTTTACATCAATTTGAATTTGTAGTGGTAGCTAGAAAAGTTATATTTTAGCGTTTTAGTGCTTCAGTGAATTGTTAGTGAGGGAGGCCCTGCTCTCTCGCTTCCCCAGTTGTTTAGTTAATTTTATGCCAATCTCGTTTGCATTAGCGTAGCCTATCAACCATGTGTTGGTCTATCCCTGTTCTCTCCTCTCTGCACAGGCCATACAAACGCTTCACATTGCGTGGCCGCTGCCACTCTAACCTGGTGGTCCCAGCGCGCACGACCCACGTGGAGTTCCAGGTCTCCGGCAGCCTCTGGAACTGCCGGTCTGTGGCCAACAAGGCAGAGTTCATCTCAGCCTATGCTACCCTCCAGTCCCTCGACTTCTTGGCGCTGACGGAAACATGGATTACCACAGAAAACACTGCTACTCCTACTGCTCTCTCCTCGTCTGACCACGTGTTCTCGCACACCCCGAGAGCATCTGGTCAGCGGGGTGGTGGCACTGGAATCCTCATCTCTCCCAAGTGGACATCCTCTCTTTCTCCCCTGACCCATCTGTCTATCTCCTCATTTGAATTCCATGCTGTCACAATCACTAGCCCATTCAAGCTTAACATCCTTACCATTTATTGCCCTCCAGGTTCCCTTGGAGAGTTCATCAATGAGCTTGACGCCTTGATAAGTTCCTTTCCTGAGGATGGCTCACCCCTCACAGTTCTGGGTGACTTTAACCTCCCTACGTCTACCTTTGACTCATTTCTCTCTGCCTCCTTCTTTCCACTCCTCTCCTCTTTTGACCTCACCCTCTCACCGTCTCCCCCTACTCACAAGGCAGGCAATATGCTTGACCTCATCTTCACTAGATGCTGTTCTTCTACTAATCTCACTGCAATTCCCTCCAAGTCTCCGATCACTACCTTGTATCCTTTTCCCTCTCGCTCTCCTCCAACACTACTCACTCTGCCCCACTCAGATGGTATTGCGCCGTCGCAACCTTCGCTCTCTCTCTCCTGCTACTCTCTCCTCTTCCATCCTATCATCTCTTCCCTCTGCTCAATTCTTCTCCAACCAATCTCCTGATTCTGCCTCCTCAACCCTCCTCTATTCCCATTCTGCATCCTTTGACTCTCTATGTCCCCTATCCTCCCGACCGGCTCGGTCCTCCCCTCCTGCTCCATGGCTTGACCACTCATTGCGAGCTCACTGAACAGGGCTCCGGGCAGCCGAGCGGAAATGGAGGAAAACTAGCCTCCCTGCGGACCTGGCATCTTTTCACTCCCTCCTCTCTACATGTTCCTCCTCGGTTTCTGCTGCTAAAGCCACTTTCTACCACTCTAACTTCCAAGCATCTGCCTCTAACCCTAGGAAGCTCTTTGCCACCTTCTCATCCCTCCCCCTCCCCCCCCTCCTCCCTCTCTGCGGATGACTTCGTCAACCATTTTGAAAAGAAGGTCAACGACATCCGATCCTCGTTTGTTAAGTCAAACGACACCGCTGGTCCTGCTCACATTGCCCTACCCTATGCTTTGACCTCTTTCTCCCCTCTCTCTCCAGATGAAATCTTGCGTCTTGTGACGGCCGGCCGCCCAACAACCTGCCCGCTTGAACCCATCCCCTCCTCTCTTCTCCAGACCATTTCTGGAGACCTTCTCCCTTAACTCACCTCGCTCATCAACTCATCCTTGACCGCTGGCTACGGCCCTTCCGTCTTCAAGAGACCGAGAGTTGCACCCCTTCTCAAAAAACCTACACTAGATCCCTCCGATGTCAACAACTACAGACCAGTATCCTTTCTTTCTTTTCTCTCCAAAACGCTTGAACGTGCCATCCTTGGCCAGCTCTCCTGCTATCTCTCTCAGAATGACCTTCTCGATCCAAATCAGTCAGGTTTCAAGGCTGGTCATTCAACTGAAACTGCTCTTCTCTGTGTCACGGAGGCTCTCCGCACTGCTAAAGCTAACTCTCTCTCCTCTGCTCTCATCCTTCTAGACCTATCTGCTGCCTTTGATACTGTGAACCATCAGATCCTCCTCTCCACCCTCTCCGAGTTGGGTATCTCCGGCGCGGCTCACTCTTGGATTGCGTCTTACCTGACAGGTCGCTCCTCCCAGGTGGCGTGGCGAGAATCCATCTCCGCACCACGTGCTCTCACCACTGGTGTCCCCCCCAGGGCTCAGTTCTAGGCCCTCTCCTATTCTCGCTATACACCAAGTCACTTGGCTCTGTCATATCCTCACATGGTCTCTCCTATCATTGCTACGCAGACGACACACAATTAATCTTCTCCTTTCCCCCTTCTGATAACCAGGTAGCGAATCGCATCTCTGCATGTCTGGCAGACATATCAGTGTGGATGACGGATCACCACCTCAAGCTGAACCTCGGCAAGACGGAGCTGCTCTTCCTCCCGGGGAAGGACTGCCCTTTCCATGATCTCGCCATCACGGTTGACAACTCCATTGTGTCCTCCTCCCAGAGTGCTAAGAGCCTCGGCGTGACCCTGGACAACACCGCTAACATCAAGGCGGTGACCCGATCCTGTAGGTTCATGCTATACAACATTCGCAGAGTACGACCCTGCCTTACACAGGAAGCGGCGTAGGTCCTAATCCAGGCACTTGTCATCTCCCGTCTGGATTACTGCAACTCCCTGTTGGCGGGGCTCCTGCCTGTGCCATTAAACCCCTACAACTCATCCAGAACGCCGCAGCCCGTCTGGTGTTCAACCTTCCCAAGTTCTCTCACGTCACCCCGCTCCTCCGCACACTCCACTGGCTTCCAGTTGAAGCTCGCATCTGCTACAAGACCATGGTGCTTGCCTACGGAGCTGTGAGGGGAACGGCACCTCCGTACCTTCAGGCTCTGATCAGGCCCTACACCCAAACAAGGGCACTGCGTTCATCCACCTCTGGCCTGCTGGCCCCCCTACCTCTGCGGAAGCACAGTTCCCGCTCAGCCCAGTCAAAACTGTTCGCTGCTCTGGCACCCCAATGGTGGAACAAGCTCCCTCACGACGCCAGGACAGCGGAGTCAATCACCACCTTCCGTAGACACCTGAAACCCCACCTCTTTAACCTGTTGGGGCTAGGGGGCAGTATTTGCACGGCCGGATAAAAAAACGTACCCGATTTAATCTGGTTACTACTCCTGCCCAGTAACTAGAATATGCATATAATTATTGGCTTTGGATAGAAAACACCCTAAAGTTTCTAAAACTGTTTGAATGGTGTCTGTGAGTATAACAGAACTCATTTGGCAGGCCAAAACCTGAGAAGATTCCTTACAGGAAGTGGCCTGTCTGACAATTTCTTGCCCTCCTTGATCATCTCTAACAAATACAGGGGATCTCTGGCATGACGTGACACTTCCTACGGCTCCCATGGGCTCTCAGAAGGCGGGAAAAAGCTGAACGATGTAATTCCATCCCCAGGCTGAAACACATTAGCGCGTTTGGCAAGTGCTCTATCAGAGGGCCATTAGACTGAGGCTCGTGCATGAGGGGATAGCATGCTTTTACTTTCACTCTCTTTGTAATAAAAAACGATTTCCCGGTCGGAATATTATCGCTTTTTTACGAGAAAAATTGCATAAAATTGATTTTAAACAGCGGTTGACATGCTTCGAAGTACGGTAATGGAATATTTAGAAATATTTTGTCACGAAATGCGCCGTGCTCGTAACCCTTTACCCTTTCGGATAGTGTCTTGAACGCACAAACAAAACGCCGCTATTTGGATATAATAATGGATTATTTGGGACCAAACCAACATTTGTTATTGAAGTAGAAGTCCTGGGAGTGCATTCTGACGAAGACAGCAAAGGTAATAACATTTTTCTTATAGTAAATCTGACTTTGGTGAATGCTAAACCTGCTGGGTGTCTAAATAGCTAGCCCTGTGATGCCGGGCTATCTACTGAGAATATTGCAAAATGTGCTTTCACCGAAAAGCTATTTTAAAATCGGACATAGCGAGTGCATAGAGGAGTTCTGTATCTATAATTCTTAAAATAATTGTTATGTTTTTTGTGAATGTTTATCGTGAGTAATTTAGTAAATTCACCGGCAGTGTTCGGTGGGAATGCTAGTCACATGCTAATGTAAAAAGCTGGTTTTTGATATAAATATGAACTTGATTGAACAAAACATGCATGTATTGTATAACATAATGTCCTAGGGTTGTCATCTGATGAAGATCATCAAAGGTTAGTGCTGCATTTAGCTGTGGTTTGGGTTTATGTGACATTATATGCTAGCTTGCAAAATGGGTGTGTGATTATTTCTGGCTGGGTACTCTGCTGACATAATCTAATGTTTTGCTTTCGTTGTAAAGCCTTTTTGAAATCGGACAGTGTGGTTAGATTAACGAGCGTCCCACCTAGCCCATAGAGGTTAAGGAATACCTGGGATAGGATATAGTAATCCTAACTTCTAACCCCCCCCCCCCCCCCCCCCCCCCGCGAGAGCGAGAGAGAGAGAGAGAGAGAGAAACACCAGAGAGATGGGAGAGAGAGGGGGGGGGGGAACACCAGAGATGGGAGAGAGAGGGGGGGGGGGAACACCAGAGATGGGAGAGAGAGGGGGGGGGGAAACACCAGAGATGGGAGAGAGAGGGGGGGGGGAAACACCAGAGATGGGAGAGAGAGGGGGGGGGGGAAACACCAGAGATGGGAGAGAGAGGAGGAAAAAACACACCAGAGAGATATGAGAGAGAGAGAGAGAGAGAGAGAGAGAGAGAGAGAGAGAGAGAGGGGAAAAACACACCAGAGAGATGGGGGAGAGAGAGAGAGAGGGGAAAAACACACCAGAGAGATGAGAAAAACACACCAGAGAGATGAGAGCGAGAGAGCGGAGGAAAACAACAGAGATGGGGTGATGGGGCAAGAGAGGAGAGGACTGAACATTTCCTCTCAGTCACACACACACACACCTTACCAGAGGATTGTTTTCTGTGTGGTGTCACACGGGGTGACGTTAGAGCGTCTCAGCTGCAGTGTGTGTTGGCTGAAGAGACGGCCAAAGTTATCCAGGCTGAACACCGCTTCCCCGGGGTGCAGGTCCTGGATGGCACTAGACAACACCGAAAAACGCTGCAGGAAATCCCTGGGGTTGACAAGAGATACACACATAGAAGTGTGGGATTGTGGTTATTAGTCCTCCTCTTGTGTGTGTGTGTGTGTAGTTACCTCTGCTCCTAGGATAAAGGGAAATTACATTTACATTTTAGTCATTTAGCAGACGCTCTTATCCGGAGCGACTTACAGTAGTGAATGCATACATTTCATTTCATGCATTTTTTTGTATTTTTTTTGTACTGGCCCCCCGTGGGAATCGAACCCACAACCCTGGCGTTGCACACACCATGCTGGCGTTGCAAACACCATGCTCTACCAACTGAGCCACAGGGAAATGGGGAACCTAGACAGTGGGGATACCTAGACAGTTCAAACGAAGATGTCCGCTGCATTTTTCTGCCTTAATCGACGTCATCGGCGCCCGTAGAGCAGTTGTTGTTAAGTGCCTTGCTCACGGACAGAACAGCAGATTTTTCCACATTGCCCGGCTCAGGGATTCAAACCAGCGACCTTTCGCTGTTAAAACCTCTTAGGGGTAGGGGGCAGTATTTTCACGGCCGGATGAAAAACGTACCCAAATTAAACTGCCTGCTACTCTGGCCCAGGAGGTAGGATATGCATTATTATTAGTATTATTAGTAGATTTGGATAGAAAACACTCTGAAGTTTCTAAAACTGTTTTAATGATGTCTGTGAGTATAACAGAACTCATATGGCAGGCAAAAACCTGAGAAAAATCCAACCAGGAAGTGGGAAATCTGAGGTTGTAGTTTTTTCAAGTGATTGCCTTTACATATACATATACATTATTTATACAGTGACTTAGGGTTCATTTTGCACTTCCTAAGGCTTCCACTAGATGTCAACAGTCTTTAGAACCTTGTTTGAGGATTCTATGGTGAATTTGAAGGGAATAACAGACCAAGGAAGTAGGTGTCCCATTATAAGGCATGGGTTCAGTCACGCGCGTCGCCTTGGGAGCGAGCTGAGTTCATATTCACTCCTAAAGAGAACGGATTTGTCCAGTTGGAATTTTATTGAAGATATATGTTAAAAACAACATAAAGATTGATTCTATACATCGTTTGACATGTTTCTACAAACTGTAGTATAACTTTTTTGACTTTTCGTCTGGACTAAGTAAGCACGTGTGTTGTGGATTTGGATAGTGAACCTAACGTGCGAACAAAATGGATGTATTTGGACATAAAGATAAACTTTATCGAACATTTATTGTGGAGCTGGGATTCCTGGGAGTGCATTCTGATGAAGATAATCAAAGGTAAGTGAATATTTATAATGTAATGTCTTAGTTTTATTGACTCCAAGATGGCGGGTTTCTGCTTGCTTGTTGTTGGTGTCTTCTGGGCTGTACTCAGATTATTGCAAATTGTGCTTTCGACGTGAACCTTTTTTGAAATCTGACTAAGCGGTTGCATTTAGGAGAAGTGTATCTATAATTCTGTGCATAACACTTGTATATTGATCAAAGTTTATGATGAGTATTTCTGTAATATGTGTGCTCATTCACCGGCAGGTTTGGAGGGAAAACATTTCTAAACATTACGCGCCAAAGTAAAATGGGGTTTTTGGATATAAATATGAACTTTATCGAGCAAAACATACATGTATTGTGTAACATGAAGTCCTATGAGTGCCATCTGATGAAGATCATCAAAGGTTAGGGCTTAATTTTAGCTGTATTTCTGGTTTTGTGACATCTCTTCTTGCTAGGAAAATGGCTGTGTGGCTTTTCTTGTTTAGGTGGTGTCCTAACATAATCTAATGTTTTGCTTTCGCCGTAAAGCCTTTTTGAAATCGGACAATGTGGTTAGATTAAGGAGAATCTTATCTTTAAAATTGTGTATAATACTTGTATGTGTGAGAAATTCTAATTATGAGATTTTTGCTGTTTTGAATTTGGCGCTCTGATTTTTCACTGGCTGTTGTCAAATCGATCCCACTAACGGGATCCGCCTGTTAAGGGGTCACTAAGAGGCTACCTGCACTCTGTTTTCTGTACGCTCCACTTTTGTGTTTATATGGATGTACAGTACCAGTCAAAAGTACTGGGTTGACTTAATTTGTACTATTATGTACATTATAGAATAATAGTGAAGACATCAAAACTATGAAATAACACATATGGAATCATGTAGTAACCCCAAAAAAGTGTTAAACAAATCTAAATATATTTTATATTTGAGATTCTTTAAAGTAGCCACCCTTTGCCTTGACAGCTTCGCACACTCCTGGCATTCTCTCAACCAGATTCATGAGGTAGTCAACTGGAATGCATTTCAATTAACAGGTGTGCCTTCTTAAAAGTTAATTTGTGGAATTTCTTTCCTTCTTAATGCGTTTGAGCCAAATCAGTGTGACAAGATTGGGCTATCTTCTGTATACCACCCCTATTTGATAAAAGACCAAGTCCATATTATGGCAAGAACAGCTCAAATAAGCAAAGAGAAACGACAGTCCATCATTACTTTAAGACATGGAAGGTCAGTCAATCCAGAAAATGTCAAGCACTTCAAATGAAGTCGCAAAAACTATCAAGCGCTATGATGAAATTGGCTCTCATGAGGACCGACACAGGAAAGGAAGACCCCGAGTTACCTCTGCTGCAGAGGATAAGTTCATTAGTTACCATGCTCAGAATTTGCAGCCCAAATAAATGCTTCAGAGTTCAAGTAAGAGACACATCTCAACATCAACTGTTCAGAGGAGACTGTGTGAATCAGGCCTTCATGGTCAAATTGCTGCAAAGGAAACCACTACTAAAGGACACCAATAAGAAGAAGAGACTTGCTTGGGTAAAGAAACACGAGCAATGGACATTAGACCAGTAGAAATCTGTCCTTTGGTTATATGAGTCCAAATTTGAGATTTTTGGTTCCAACCGCCGTGTCTTTGTGAGACGCAGAGTAGGTGAACGGATGATCTCCGCATGTGTGGTTCCGACCGTGAAGCATGGAGGAGGAGGTGGGATGGGGCTAAATCCAACCAGCATGGCTACCACAGCATTCTGCAGCAAAATATGCCATTCCATCTGGTTTGCGCTTAGTGGGACTATCATTTGTTTGTCAACAGGACAATGACCCAAAACACACCTCCAAGCTGTGTAAGGGCCATTTGACCAAGAAGGAGAGTGATGGAGTGCTGCATCAGATGATCTGGCCTCCACAATCACCCAACCTCAAACCAATTGAGATGGTTTGGGATGAGTTGGACTGCGGAGTGAAGGAAAAGCAGCTAACAAGTGCTCATCATATGTGGAAACTCATTCAAGACTGTTGGAAAAGCATTCCAGGTGAAGCTGGTTGAGAGAATGCCAAGAAGGTGCAAAGCTGTCATCAATGCAAAGGGTGCCTACTTTGAAGAATCTAAAAATATTTAAAGATTTTTTTAACACTTTGTTTTGGTTACTACATGATTCCATATGTGTTATTTCATAGTTTTTATGTCTTCACTACTCTTTTACAATGTAGAAAATAGTTTAAAAATTAAAATAAAATAAAAACCTTGAATGAGGTGTGTCCAAACCTTTGACTGGTACTGTATGTTTTAAGTGTATGTGTGTGTGTGTAGTTACTTTTGCTGCTGTGAGATAGCCTCCTCAATGTTATCCTCCTCCTCTTCCTCAGCCAATCTCAGCAGTTTCTCCTTACAGGAGAGTTGCAGCTTGGCTTCTATCTCCTTAGACCTAGGGAGAATAACCACGACATAGCACACATTGTTATGACATAGAACTTGTTTAATTCTTAATCCTGGCCGTTGGGGGGGGTTTCTAAGCTGACATATGGAATTGTTTTAAGATGGTCATACTATGGATCATTTAGCTATTTGATTTAGAATTTTTAGGTAAATAACAAAATATATATATTTGATAAAATATTGAATTTGGCATTTACTACTATAGCCCAGAGAAAAGGCATTGAAAAACACATTCATAAATGGGGGGAAAAAATACAGTCAAAAACTAAATCATGAGAAACAAGGTTTTGAAGTGTTTGTTCTATATCTAAGAGACATAAGAAAGCTCAGGAAATATATCGATTTTTTACACATATTTAACCCCTTTTGGGGTAGGCACAAAACTACCTTCATCCTCCCATTCCTTTTTTAAAACGGTACAGGTTACCTTCAGACGACACTTGTGGGGGTCATAGAACAAAACGGCGAACACCATCGTGTTAGTGAAAGTCTCCCCTTTCCACAGTGGGGTCACATTAGTATTTAGCCCAAACGGTTTGGACGCTACAAACAGAAGTTGGCACATCGACTGTAACGACTTCAGACCCCTGACACTTGTGGGCGTCGTAAAGCAAAACTGATACAATCATCATGTTTGTGAGAGTCTCCCCTTTCCATAGTCATCATAGTTTTAGGTCAAACAGTTCAGACGCTCCAGACATTATTGTGATAAGACGGATTTTTGGGATGTCTCATGGTCTGACAAACACCTCTCTAGCTCTGTCACCTTTCACCACAGATGTCTTCTGGTCTGAAACACCTCTCTAGCTCTGTCACCTTTCACCACAGATGTCTTCTGGTCTGAAACACCTCTCTAGCTCTGTCACCTTTCACCACAGATGTCTTCTGGTCTGAAACACCTCTCTAGCTCTGTCACCTTTCACCACAGATGTCTTCTGGTCTGAAACACCTCTCTAGCTCTGTCACCTTTCACCGCAGATGCAGAAGTGCAACATCGGCGGATGCGGTGAATTGAGATGCATCCAATGTAAAAAAACTGATCTCTCCAGTTTAACAGATCTCTCCAGTTTAACAGATCCCTCCAGTTTAGCAGATCTCTATCTAAACTGACTGATTTTGATGGAGATTGTGTTTATTATGTTACTTAGACTGATGTAGCATAATAAACTCAGGTGCATCAATCGACTCTAGGCGGTTAAGCAATGAGGAGACCTCTCCATCACCTTAGACCTGGGGGGAATAACCACGACAGTGTTGTGACATAGTACTCATACAATATGATATACAACTCTTGTTTAAGTAATGCAGAGACCTCTCCATTACCTTAGACCTGGGGGGAAACAATAAGGACAGAACAAAGTCACGTTTCACAGCAATGTGTCATCTCACAACGATGATACTGTTATTTATTGTTGTGCCTCGTCTCTCACAAAAGCTTTCCAGAACTTGAAAAACGTATTTTTATACTGTTCAACATACCTTGTGTCAATTGAAGCTTATCCCCAATACTGACAAAACTAAACTAAAGGTGTTTTCTAAAACAAGAAATAGACCTCTGAACATTTGACCTATTACTACCTGTCAGGGCAAGGAGATTGAGACTAACTTCATATAAATATCTTGGAATTTTAATTGATGACGGCCTCTCTTTTAAATTGCATAGTCAACAACTTCCAAAAAAATTGAAGCTGAAGTTGGGATTTTATTTTAGGAATAAGGCCTGTTTTTCTATTGAAGCCAGAAGGAGGCTAGTATCAGCTACATTTATGCCTTTACTAGACTATGGGGATATTTTATATATGAATGCTTCCGCTCAGTGTTTGAGATCAATTGACACCCTTTATTATGGCACTTTGAGATTTATTTTAAACTGCAAAACCCTTACGCACCACAGCACTTTATATACCAGGGTTGGCTGGCC
Organism: Salmo salar; assembly: GCF_965601325.2. Classification (NCBI taxonomy): domain Eukaryota; kingdom Metazoa; phylum Chordata; class Actinopteri; order Salmoniformes; family Salmonidae; genus Salmo; species Salmo salar. Next base: position 28,147,066 of record NC_138318.1, on the reverse strand, counting down.
TGCTCTAGTCACTCGTAGGCTCAGTCACTGGTATACTTTTATTTATAAAGCCATTTTGGGTTTACTACCATTTAATTTGAGCATTTTTACTGTTCAGAAATGTGGTGGGTACTCTCTTCGTTCGCTGGACTTTATCCTGCTAACTGTTCCAAATGTCCGAACTGAATTTGGTAAAAGGGCTTTTATGTACTCTGCGCCATCGGCTTGGAACGCAATGCAAAACACTTTTAAACTGGAAGAACTTGTCCTGATTGGTGTTTTTAAATCACTGATGAAGGACTTTGAGACTGATTCCCTGACCTGTCAATTTTTTTTATGTGCTGTTTTATGATTTCTTTTATACACTTGTGAATTCTATGGTTTTTACTAGATTACTTGCAGTTTTTCATGTTGTCTGTCTGTAATTGTGTAATGACTTGGTGCTGCCTATCTTGGCCAGGACGCTCTTGAAAAAGAGATTTCAAATCTCAATGAGCCCTTCCTGGTTAAATAAAAATACAAAAATGGCACGTTGTCATTTTAAAGCAATGCAGTGATTTCTCTATCTCCAAGACCCACATGGAGAAAATAGCACTATAATGTCACTTATGATAAAGCAATACCTTTGAATGCCCTCCTTTTCCTTCAGCATCTCATCCAGGTTGTTCCTGTAACTGGTAGATTTCGCTTTAGATGAAGAAGTCTGCCAGAGAAAACATCACATCAACGTGATCACCCCATTGAGACAGGTAATACTAGTGTAAAACACTGTACCAAACACTGTAGCATTGTTAGTGACGACTTGCGATTTGTAGTCCACAATTTTACGGCATTTCAAATGAGTCCTTTGAACTTTTCTAACCTTCTACAGTAAGTTACAACCAAACCATATAAATGCCATTATAGAAAGTAGCTCCTTACAGACTGGTTATAGTGGCTATACTGGACCGCATTTAGGCCTACATCAAAACTGGAAAATTACAATAAGTGAATAAAACATTTTAACAAAGAATGGTGATTAAACCTCGAACATCAAATGGAACCCTATTCCCTATGTAGTGCACTACTTTTGACCACGACCCATAGGGACACAGCCCTAAGAAAGTTGCATCTTACTGGTTGGCTGTGGTGTGGGAGCCCAACGAGGATGCTGGGTGCAGGGATGGTTCCTTTTTCTGGGGTGTCTGGGGGCCAGGCGCTACGGTCCAGGATCTGCTGCAGGGACGGCAGCTGGTCCTCGTCACTGCTGCTGCTGGTCTGGGATAGCGCCAACTCTAGCCCCAGGCTCAGGTCGAGGCCTAGGCTCAACTCCACATCCAGAGGGTCCTCCTCCAGACTCTTACAGGAATTGTTCTTGTTGCTTCTTTGTTCTCCTTCCTCAAGGAACGATAAACTCTTATGGACCTTCTGGTCTGAGGATGAGGACTTTGCAGAAGCTGAGAGGGGGATAGTTTTCAGAACGGAGGACTCAGTCTTGAGGTAGGCATTTTCATCCTCATCCATAGGTGACACCAACTCTGCTGAAGCAATACCAGGAGATCTCGTTTTCAGTCCCGAGGTGACATCCTTAGGGGACGAGGGTTTCCCTGAGGAAGATAAAGTGCTGGTGATGGCTCTGTACAAGCCAGTCTCTAGTTTGGTCAAGTCATTCCTGCTCAACTCCAGCCTTACAAAGGAGGAGTAGATTTTGGGGTCCAGGAGTAGCTTACAGGGGTCCATTGCAGTGTCCGTACAGGAAGAGATCTTGGGACATGGGATTCGCTGTGAACGGGATATTGGGGGGATTTCTCTAGGGCTTGTTACATAGGGGGACCCCGGTCCCATACTAGCATCACTGACAGTAGCCAACACAACAGACAGAGGAACCTTGTTGTGTACAGAGGGTGACCTGTCTCCTCTCTGGGGACTGGGGGAAAAGGTAATCGCTGTTCTAGACAGGCTAGAGGTTATGGGGTCAGGGGTGAAAAGGTCATTGAGGTCATCCGGCAAGGCAGACGTTCTCCGGGGGCGAGAGACATGTCGCTTCTTTTCCAACGCGTGATGGCGCCTAGAACTAGGGCAGCTCGAGTCCGAGCTCTGAGATTTCGAGTCGGGTTTGGGTGTTCTCCCGTCGGGACGACCTGTCGGTTCTCTTCCTCTACTCTCTCGCTTTCTGGTCTCTTTTTCTCTACTGCATTCTCCTCTACTAAGGATTGTGACTTGCAGGTTGGCTGGGTTGCCAGATTGGCTGTAGCGGTTGCCTTTTTGAGGATTTCTAACACTGTAAAAAGATTGAGTGTTGCCAGATTGGTGATTCATTCTCCTGTATCCAGCCTGAGGGTTGCCGTTATCCTTCACACTATTGCAGCATGGCGTCTGTCCATGGCCGGTGCAGCGATTCCTCGCAGGCTTGGGTGTGGAGAGTGGATAGGTAGGGACAGTCCTCCTGTCTCTCTCCATCCCTTCCTCTGTCTTCTTAGGGCTGAGACTCTCCTTCAACCTTAGAGTAGGACTTGAGCTCAGATTGTTCTTCATGAAGACTTTCTTCAGGTAGGATGGGTTGGGGCTGGTGGACATCTTAGAACTAGGAGTAAGGGGTCAAATGAAATCAAATGTATTCATAACAGAGCACTTAGCCATCACAAACCAGGCTTTACAGAGATCACAATCAGTAAAATCTCTGGCTTTTCAATTGATTATATTATATTAATTGATTCTTGTAGAAGGCCTTATGAGCTTAGTTAGCACAATTATCTAAACGATCATAAGCCAAAATATAAGGTTAGCTCACTCCATCGTCCATCTTTCTGGAGTCATTTCCAGCTACTACACGTCATACAAAGTTAGCCCTAATAGTAACTGCCGAAGGGGACAAATAAAGTTGCATTGAATGAAATGTCCACCCCTCTGCCCCCCCACCTGGCTGTTCCATCGGGTGGGTGACCGGTACGGATAGGGCCTGGGATATAGTCCTCTGGACGAAGTCTCTTTTTAGCCATGTCCTCTCCTCTTCCTCCGCTTCTCTCCTCCAAGTCTGGCTGTCTGAGTCTCTTCAGAGACAGGGATCTGGTGCCTCCTGGTGGGAAAAATCATAAATCAACATTCACAGTAAATAGAATATTTCATATAAAGTTCAACAAGTAAAATACTAGAGAACAAGTACGTGGGTTTTTACAAGGCCCCTCAACAGATGACAAAATATTACATGAATTGTGAAGTTAATTGTGATAAGCCCTTTTTCAAGCCCTTTGGCTCACGTAACAGAGAGGCCCACTAGATAACTAGAAAAAAGTGCACTTCATACAAAGTTAGCCTGAATTTGCATAGTTTACTACTCTCAACAAATCATTAGTCAAATGGCAGAAGGGGCATCAGAAACTACTATACATGTCTGCATCAGCATTGTTACTGTACAAAAAGAACAACATTGAAACGTATCATTTGGAGATGGTTAACCTATTGATGTGTTTATAGACTCATTTTACAAGGGTTAAGGATTCTAAAATAGGTCTATGATGGGCTTGTTATTTACATAAGAGTTAGTAGGTCTAATTTGTACCTGGAGTGAACCACTTGTTAGAGGGAGTGGTTCCTCTGTGGTCCAGGGAACCACGACTCTGTGGAAAGACCGAAAACAGAAGAGAACCAAATGTCAACATCATTGAATTGTCATTATTGACGTGCCTGTGTGAGGTGAGAGTGAGACAGTTTAGATTATATTCTATGTGTTCGTATCTGCTGAGGACGCAGACTTTCAGGATCAATGAAGTACAATACATGGTCAAAAGTATGTGGACACCTGCTCGTCAAACATCTCATTCCAAAATCATGGCCATTAATATGGAGTTGGTCCCCTCTTTGCTGCTATAACAGCCTCTACTCTTCTGGGAAGGCTTTCCACTAGATTTTGGAACATTGCTGTGAGGACTTGCTTCCAAGCCACAAGAGCATTAGTGAGGTCGGCACTGATGTTGGCGATTAGGCCAGGCTCGTAGTCAGCGTTCCAATTCATCTCAAAGGTGTTAAATGGGGTTTTGGTCAGGGCTCTGTGCAGGCCAGTCAAGTCATTCCACACCGATCTCGACAAACCATTTCTGTATGGACCTCACTTTGTGCACGGGGGCATTGTCATGTTGAAACAGGAAAGGGCCTTCCCCTAACTGTTGCCACAAAGTTGGAAGCACAGAATCATCTAGAATGTCATTGTAGGCTGTAGCGTTAAGAAACCCATTTCATGAAGCTCCTGACGAACAGTTCTTGTACTGATTTCTTCCAGAGGCAGTTTGGAACTCGGGAGTGAGTGTTGCAACCAGTGCCTGACCTCACTAATGCTCTTGTGGCTGAATGGAAACATTTCCCTGCAGCAATGTTCCGACATCTAGTGGAAAGCCTTCCCAGAAGAGTGGAGGCTGTTATAGCAGCAAAGGGGGGGACCAACTCAATATTAACGGCCATTGTTTTGGAATGTGATGTTCAACGAGCAGTTGTCCACATACTTTTGGTCATGTAGTGTACCTGCTGTGGATTGACAGGGATGCACATGGTGGGTGACAGTGGACCACCAAGAATCATTGTACTCTCCTTCCCGTCTCCTCCTACTTTGTACTGGCAGATAGACCGGAGAGACTGTGAGAGCTTCTGGGAGAAGTGGTGCCTGCGCTCTGGTGGGCTACTCCCCGGGCTCCGGAGGTCCACGTAAGGGGAAGGTAGCGGCTGGCTGCTCTGCCCCGGTCTGGAGGTAACAGTTGGGGGCACAGAGAGCCTGCGGGGCTGGGCAACAGGGAACGGAGGTCTAGAGCTCCCAACATCACTGGATCCAACCTATAAGTGTGTTGGATAGACATGAGGTAAAGCTGCTGTGAGATTGTTATGCCAATGGAAAGTAGATAGATACTTAATTTGCTGTATGTAGGGATCAGGGTAGGGGTCAACTCCATTTCAATTAAAAAAGTAAACCAAATTCCAATTTTCCCCACTGAAAAGCATTGAAGAGAGTTGGAATGGGAATTACAGTGCACTTCCTGAATTGACTGGGATTGACCCCAACCCAAATAGGGATGTGATCAGAGAAAAGAGAACAAACTCAAAAGAAACTCTACCTTGAGTTTCTTGTTCATGTCTTCCCTCAGCACCGCTCCATAGTCTCTCCTTCTGCTGGGGGGAAGGGAGGAGGGCGACAGTGGGTTGTCCCTTCCCATACCACCCCTAGTGTTAAAGGTCATGCCCCTATAGGGGTTAGGGGTCACAGGGCTGTGGGAATGCTGGATTTTCCTGATTTGGATGTTTGTAAAGTTGGCCGGGCCATCGTTGGCTTCACCCCCATCTCCAACCCCGGAGGCTCGGTGGTGTACCCCTGGCAGGTGGGGAGGGTGAGGAGGCAGGCCAGGAGCGGGCTTTGCCCTGAATTTGTCCAGTTCGGGGCTGGTCAAGGGTAGCACCCGTTTGGGCAGGGGGTAAGTGTTGGGGTTGGACAGGTGTCCGGGGGGCTGAGAGGGTTTCATTTCGGTCTCCTGGAGGGAGGAGAGGCCGGTGAGGGTGTAGGATGAGGAGACCCCAGAGGGATGACGTCTTTGACTGCAAACACAGGTGGAAAAGGGATACAGGTGTGAGCACATAGACCAACAGAAATATAATCCAGCACCATATGGAGGAACCATCACTTCCCATTTCACAGCAAGTTTGCTCAAAGGGAAAATACACACTGTATTAATGCAGGTTAACAGCCCCAAAGCATTTCTTGGCCCACCACCATACGATGAGCAACAAAATATTAGGGTTGTCACAATACCAGGATTGCGATACTACGATACCAGATTTTCCATGGCAAAAAAGAAAACACAAATTAGACTGAACTCTATAGCCCTATATAAAGCTACTTTAATGTTAAATTGTGGGTGCTACAGCTTGCAGAAAAAACAAATGTGACTCTAGATTGTCAGCTCGATGGTGAGAGATTTTGGCTTGCCTACGGTCTGTGGACCGACCAAGGTCCACTGTCACCCAGAAGGCTGTGTCCATGACATCTCTCCTGCACAGCACACGGTTCTGGTCAACTACTCCAATATTGACACCATCGTCACTCACGTAGGTTTTAACAACCTTAGTTTTCGGCGAACTGAGGAAGGACTACAACATTTTTTAAAGCCCTCGCTGGCACAGGGAAGATAATTATCTCTGGCCCCCTCCCGTGCTACCGAAGGGCTTCTGGACGTTTCAGCCGACTCTTTGCCCTAAACGAGTACCTGAAGAAACTTTGAGACGTGATTCACCCTAACTGCAGGGGTTCCGGGACTATTTCCAGCAACATGGCAAACTGTTTCACAGACTGACAGACAGGGTCTGGCAGTGCTCCAGTTCTCCCTGTCAGAATAAGCAACAGAGGACTTAGAAAGCATATCAACTCCTGTAGAAATGGCACTACGGTTATTGTGAGTAACCTAATTTATGTTCCTTTAACTCCACCTTCTGTCATCTACCATTCTGATAGATTGGAGACTGTCAAAAAACGTGGTTGTAACGTTAATAGGTTTGGTTACCTCTAGACAGATGCCCCAGGGGCAGTGGCCCACACTCATTGAATGTCACTTTTAAATGTTAGAGCAATCACCAGTAAAACCTCATTACTGACTGCAAAGTTGACTGGATGTTTCTCACTGAAACACGGCTGTCTTCAGGCTGTCGAGCTGCTCTTATTGAAGCCCCCCCCGGGCTAAAGCTTTTCATACTCATCAGAAAAGGGAAAAAGGGTGGGGGGGACAGACACTGTTTTTACTAATGCTCTCAACTGTAAGGACATTTCATTTGGATACTTTGGTTCTTTTCAGCATCATGCTATACTGTTTAAATGTCATTGTGTTGGGAGATTTTATATTCATGTTGACAAAGAGAATTTATGAATCTTTTGAGCTCTATGGACTTTATCCAACATATTACTGGGCCCAGACATAAGCACCGCCATTCTCTGGACCTGGTTATTACCAAGAGGCTTTCTACTGGGCCCACCCATAACCACAGCCATTCTCTGGACCTGGTTATTAACAAGAGGCTTTCTACTGGGCCCACCCATAACCACAGCCATTCTCTGGACCTGGTTATTACCAAGAGGCTTTCTACTGGGCCCACCCATAACCACAGCCATTCTCTGGACCTGGTTATTACCAAGAGGCTTTCTACTGGGCCCCCCCATAACCACAGCCATTCTCTGGACCTGGTTATTACCAAGAGGCTTTCTACTGGGCCCACCCATAACCACAGCCATTCTCTGGACCTGGTTATTACCAAGAGGCTTTCTACTGGGCCCACCCATAACCACAGCCATTCTCTGGACCTGGTTATTACCAAGAGGCTTTCTACTGGGCCCACCCATAACCACAGCCATTCTCTGGACCTGGTTATTACCAAGAGGCTTTCTATTGGGCCCCCCCATAACCACAGCCATTCTCTGGACCTGGTTATTACCAAGAGGCTTTCTACTGGGCCCACCCATAACCACAGCCATTCTCTGGACCTGGTTATTACCAAGAGGCTTTCTACTGGGCCCACCCATAACCACAGCCATTCTCTGGACCTGGTTATTACCAAGAGGCTTTCTACTGGGCCCACCCATAACCACAGCCATTCTCTGGACCTGGTTATTACCAAGAGGCTTTCTACTGGGCCCACCCATAACCACAGCCATTCTCTGGACCTGGTTATTACCAAGAGGCTTTCTACTGGGCCCACCCATAACCACAGCCATTCTCTGGACCTGGTTATTACCAAGAGGCTTTCTACTGGGCCCCCCCATAACCACAGCCATTCTCTGGACCTGGTTATTACCAAGAGGCTTTCTACTGGGCCCACCCATAACCACAGCCATTCTCTGGACCTGGTTATTACCAAGAGGCTTTCTACTGGGCCCACCCATAACCACAGCCATTCTCTGGACCTGGTTATTACCAAGAGGCTTTCTACTGGGCCCACCCATAACCACAGCCATTCTCTGGACCTGGTTATTACCAAGAGGCTTTCTATTGGGCCCACCCATAACCACAGCCATTCTCTGGACCTGGTTATTACCAAGAGGCTTTCTACTGGGCCCACCCATAACCACAGCCATTCTCTGGACCTGGTTATTACCAAGAGGCTTTCTACTGGGCCCACCCATAACCACAGCCATTCTCTGGACCTGGTTATTACCAAGAGGCTTTCTACTGGGCCCACCCATAACCACAGCCATTCTCTGGACCTGGTTATTACCAAGAGGCTTTCTACTGGGCCCACCCATAACCACAGCCATTCTCTGGACCTGGTTATTACCAAGAGGCTTTCTACTGGGCCCACCCATAACCACAGCCATTCTCTGGACCTGGTTATTACCAAGAGGCTTTCTACTGGGCCCACCCATAACCACAGCCATTCTCTGGACCTGGTTATTACCAAGAGGCTTTCTACTGGGCCCACCCATAACCACAGCCATTCTCTGGACCTGGTTATTACCAAGAGGTTTTCTACTGGGCCCACCCATAACCACAGCCATTCTCTGGACCTGGTTATTACCAAGAGGCTTTCTACTGGGCCCACCCATAACCACAGCCATTCTCTGGACCTGGTTATTACCAAGAGGCTTTGTATTGGGCCCACCCATAACCACAGCCATTCTCTGGACCTGGTTATTACCAAGAGGCTTTCTACTGGGCCCACCCATAACCACAGCCATTCTCTGGACCTGGTTATTACCAAGAGGCTTTCTATTGGCATATCCTCTATTGTTGATGTTGCTTTATCTGATCACCACTGTGTGTTCATTACTACCTTGTTGCCCATAGCACAGGGTAATACTGAACACATTATTAAACACTAGAGTGTATGAACAATAACTACTCCACCACCTATTCTGCCTTCCTCTTGTGATGATTCAGTTGATAACTTTAATAACAAATGAAGGGTAACCATTGATGCCATAGCTCCAGTAAAGTTGAAAAAGGCCACATCCAAATGGAGACTGAGGAAACTAATAAATTAAGGAGAAATTGCAGAAAGGCAGAGCGGAAGTGGAAATCAAAGTTGCACGTCCATTAAGATACTCCGAGAGCAACTTGGCATATAATGCATTCGGTAAGTATTCAGACCCCTTGACTTTTTCCACATTTTGTTATGTTACAGCCTTATTCTAAAATGGATTAAATAGTTGTTTCCCCTCATCAATCTACACACAATACCCCATAATGACAAAGCAAAACAGGCATTTAGAAATTGTCCCAGATTTATATACAAAAAAAATGGAAATATCACATTTACATAAGTATTCAGACCCTTTACTCAGTACTTTGTTGTAGCACCTTTGGCAGCGATTACAGCCTTGAGCCTTCTTGGATATGACGCTACAAACTTGACACACCTGTATTTGGGGAGTTTCTCCCATTCTTCTCTGCAGATCCTCTCAAGCTCTGTCAGGTTGGATGGGGAACGACGCTGCACAGCTATTTTCAGGTCGCTCCAGAGATGTTCGATCGGGTTCAAGTCCGGGCTCTGGCTGGGCCACTCAAGGACATTCAGAGACTTGTTCTGAAGCCACTCCTGCATTGTCTTGGCTGTGTGCTTAGGGTCGTTGTCCTGTTGGAAGGTGAACCTTCGTCCCAGTCTGAGGACTTGAGTGCTCTGGAGCAGGTTTTCATCTAGGATCTCTCTGTACTTTGCTCCGTTCCTCTTTCCCTTGATCCTGACTAGTCTTCCAATCCCTGCCCTGAAAAACATCACAACAGCATGACGCTGCCACCACCATAGGGATGGTGCCAGGTTTCCTCCGGACGTGAGGATTGGCATTCAGGCCAAAGAGTTCGATCTTGGTTTCATCAGACCAGAGAATCTTGTTTCTCATGGTCTGAGATGCCTTTAGGCTAACTCCAAGCAGGCTGTCATGTGCCTTTTACTGAGGAGTGGCTTCCGTCTGGCCACTCTACCACAAAGGCCTGATTGGTGGAGTGCTGCAGAGATGGTTGTCCTTCTGGAAGGTTCTCCCATCTCCACAGAACTCTGTCAGAGTGACCATCGGGTTCTTGGTCAACTCCCTGACCAAGGCTCTTCTCCCGCAATTGCTGTTTGGCCAAGCGGCCAGGCCCAGGAAGAGTCTTGGTGGTTCCAAACTGCTTCCATTTAAGAATGATGGAGGCCACTGTGTTCTTGGGGACCTGCAATGCTGCAGAAATGTTTTGGTACCCTTCCCCAGATCTGTGCCTCGACACAATCCTGTCTCGGAGCTCTAAGGACAATTCCTTCGACCTCATGGCTTGGTTTCTGCTCTGATATGCACTGTCAACTGTGGGACCTTATATAGACAGGTGTGTGCCTTTCCAAATCATGTCAAAATCAATTTAATTTACCACAGGTGGACTCCAATCAAGTTGTAGAAACATCTCAAGGATGATGAATGGAAACAGGATGCACCTGAGCTCAATTTCGAGTCTCATAGCAAAGGGTCTGAATACTTGTGTAAATAAGGTATGTTTTTCATTTTTAATAAACGTGCAAACATTTCTAAAAATCTGTTTTCGCTTTGTCATTATGGGGTATGGTGTGTAGACTGAACATTTCTTTTTTTTTCTTTTTTTTTTTTAAATAAGGCTGTAATGTAACAATATGTGGAAAAAGTCAAGGGGTCTGAATACTTTCCAAATTCACTATTTAACAAGGCAATTAGAAATGGCAGCCGGACTAATTTTTCTAAATTGATCACTAATAATCAGAATAATTCTAGTGCTCTTCTCTACCATTGATGGCCTGATAAATCCTACCCCCCACAACCTATGTGAACTTTTCTCCACATCTAAATGTGATGAGTTTGCGGCATATTTCAGAGATAAGATAACCAACATTAGGCTGGGTATCAGTCAAGCTAGACATGATGAGAAGTTAGATGATATTTGTCCTAGCCTACCATGCAAAGGCACTATGGATTTATTTTCCCTCGTTGACACAGACATGCTCAGGAAAGTGATATCACAACTTAAGCCTTCAACCTGCCTTCTGGTTCCTATCCCCACCACCTTATTCAAAACTGTTTTTAATTGCATATCTGAAGAAGTGCAAGCTATTGTTAATCACTCCCTGTTCCCAGGCACTTTCCCCACTGCACTAAAAACTGCTATGGTGAAACCCCTTCTGGAGAAAAATTGTCTAGATTATTCAGCTTTTAGCAATTTTCGGCCAATCTACAACCTTACATTCTTAAGCAAAATTCTGGATACATTTGTTTCAAACAAGTAAATTATTTTTTAAGTGCCAACTGTATTTAAACAAAATCCAAATCTGGTTTTCCGGCCCACCACAGTAGAGACAGCATTAGTTAAAGTAGTACATGATCTTAGAGCCAACAGATGCCAAACAGCTCTCTGTCCTTGTACTCTTGGATTTAAGTGCTACATTCAACACTGTTGACCATGATGTCCTTCGGGACAGACTGGAGAGGTGGGTTGGTCTCTCCAGTCCAGTTCTAAATCGATATATTACCTATTTAACCGCTCAAGAGTTTTTGTCACCCGTGGTGAACATAACACAGAGAAAATACATATCACAGATGGCGTTCCACAAGGTTTGATGTTGGGTCCGGTACTGTTCAGTTTCTATGTTACCCCTTAGCAGCGTTATCAGAAAGCACAGCATCGTCACTGTTACGCAGACCATATACAACTTACAATTTGTGTCACTAGAGGATTTTAGCTTCACGGATAAATTATTAGACTGTATTTGTAATTTAAATACTTGGATGGCTCACAACGTCCTCCAGCTAAATCAAGACAAGACTGAGGTACTTATTGTTGGAGCAAAAGCACAGAATCTGTAAGCACAGTTTAATTCACAGGCAATAAATATAAAACACCAGGTAAAAAAACCTAGGTGTTATTTTAGATTCTGAACTCAATTTCAAATGACACATTAGGAATGTAGCTTTTTACCACCTGAGGAACATTGCCACGGTCTGGCCGTTTCTGTCTCAGGCTGATGCAGAGAGACTCATTCATGCTTTCATTACAAGCAGGCTTGACTACTGTAATGCTCCTGTCTGGTCTACCCAAAAAAGCCATTGGTCAACTGCAAAACATACAGAATGCTGCAGCACGGGTACTAACAAAGACCAGACAGAGAGCACACATTACACAGATTTTAAGGTCTCTGCACTGGCTGCCTGTGAGTTTATAATTAATTTAAAGATTATTATTGGTTTTTAAATCAATCCATGATTGTGCACCCCAATACATACCAGACATGCTTTTCAGTTATGTACACAGTAGGTCCCTCAGGTCCTCTGGCACTGGCCTTTTAACTATCCCAAAGCTTAAGACCAAGAGGCATGGAGAGGCAGCTTTTAGTTATTATCCCCCCAGCCTCTGGAATAGCCTGCCAGAGAACCTGAGGGGGACCAAGAGGCATGGAGAGGCAGTCTTCAGTGATTATGCACCCAGCCTCTGGAATAGCCTGCCAGAGAACCTGAGGGGGGCTGAAACTGTGGACATATTTAAAAGAGATCTTAAAAACACACCTTTTTAGCTTTGCCTTTCCTTAAGATGATTTTTAGTAGTTCAGTTATTGTTATTCTTTAGTTTTTTTATCCTCTTATGTTTGTTGTGTAGTACATATTTCAGTTATTGTGTTGCATTCCATGTCTGAAATGTGCTGTAGAAATACATCTCGATTTGATCATTCTGTTTGTTTCTAACATTAGGACTGTTTTCCTCAAGAAATCTGCTTCATGATTTGTTTCCTTGCTACGATACTTCTGAATATTGCGATACTGGTATCGTGACAAACCTACAAGATATTAATGATAACTTTTCAGAATCCAGGGCAAGTGAGTGAGTGATAGTTTTGAGGTCGAGCTTAGAAGAACCTTGTAGGCTATATAGTTAGTTGTGGTTATTGTGCTGAGTGATCAAACAAAATCCACACAGAGAGTGAGAAACAGCCAGAGAAAAACAGACAGACACACCCACACTACACTGTAGCAGCAAGGGTTTTGACCCAGTTCAAAGGTTAGCGTTAGCAGAGTCAAATGATCCAACGATGAAGCATTATGCTGTAGCCTGTTAGTGCTCCATGCCACAACTCAATACAAACTCGGTTTCTCACCCGCATTGGTGAAGTACTGCCTAAGGCTACTCATCCTTCTAAATAAGTACCATCTCACTCCTTTACATTAGCATGGGGCAGCTCCTAAGTCAGTCACACAAAGCAGCAGGTGTCAGTCATCTGTGTGTGGAGCCAAATCACTTGGGTTTAACTACAATATTTCAGTGTGTGTGTGTGTGTGGATACAGTCTCATAACAAGTTCAGTGTTGTTTCATCAGTTCTCAAGATCTTACATCCACCAGTAATGCTTTTTCGTAGAGAAGTAGTCTGCAATTGATCTGCAAAAAAAGACAAAACAAAAGTCAATCGAGAAGTAATTTCCATAAAAAAACATTATGCTTTGAGTCAATTAAACATAAACAAGAAATATTGCATACAACAAATCATTCATACAACGGAAAGACAAACTTACCCTTTGAATTTTATTTAACTAGACAACTCAGTTAAAAACAAAATCTTATTTACAATGACAGCCAAACCCGGGCCAATTGTGCGCCGCCCTATGGGACTCCCGATCACGGCCGGATGTGATTCAGCCTGGATTAGAACCAGGGACTGTAGTGATGCCTATTGCACTGAGATGCAGTGCCTTTGACCGCTGCGCCACTCGGGAGCCCCAGACCTTGACAAGGTAGATGGGCTAGCTACAACCGTCAGACTGTTTTTTGCGGGCTAGCTGGCCTCCGCCCAGTACCCTGCTCTGAACTTAGTCACTGTTACTAGCAAGCTACCACCCGGTACTCTACACTGCACCTTATAGACTGCTGCCCTATGTACATAATCATTGAAAACGTACTTTAATAATGATTACATACCGTTTTACCAAGTTCATATGTATATACTGTATTCTAGGCAAGGCTCATCCTACAGTGCATTCAAAAAGTATTAAGACGCCTTGACTTTTTCCACATTTTGTTATGTTACAGCCTTATTCTAAAATTGATTAAATTGTTGTTTTTCCTCAATCTACAACCAATAACCTATAATGACAAAGCAAAACATATTTTTTTTTTACATTTTGGCAAATTTATTAACAATAAAAAACTGAAATATGACATTTACATAAATATTCAGACCCTTTACTCAGTACTTTGTTGAAGCCCTTTTGGCAGCGATTACAGCCTTGAGCTTTGTCAACATGAATATAAAAATCTCCCAACACAAAGATTTTTAGCAAAGTTCTCAAGGACAATAGACAATAGTTCAGAGAGATCCGTAAAGCCAGTGTTCCATTACTTTGGTGGCCTATACAGGGTTATAGCCAGCCCTGCTGGCTGACATTTAAACAGTATAGCATGATGCTAAAAAGACCCAAAGTCGCCGAATGAAATCTCCTCACAGCTGAGAGCATTAGCAAAAAGAGGCTGTCCCTCCCACCCTTTTCTGATAGAGTATGAAAAGCTTCAGCCCGGGGGGGAGGGGCTTCAATAAGAGCAGCTCCACAGTCTGAAGACAGCCATGTTTAGTGAGAAACATGCCATCAACATGAACACTTAAGTAAATGTGATATTCCCATTAAAAAAATATATATATAAAAAATATGAATAAATTAAATCGCTGCCAAAGGTGCATCAACAAAGTACTGAATAAAAGGGTCAGAATACTTATGTAAATGTGATATTTCAGCAAAAATGAATAAGGCTGTAAAGTAACAAATTGTGTAAAAAGACAATGACAAAGCAAAACAGGTTTTTAGAAATGTTTGTAAATGTATAAAAAAACTGAAGTATTACATTTACATAAGTATTCAGACCCTTATTTCAGTACTTTGTTGATGCACCTCTGGCAGCGATTACAATCTCGAGTCTTCTTGGGTATGACGCTAAAAGCTTGGCACACCTGTATTTGGGGAGTTTCTTCTATTCTTCTCAGCAGATCCTCTCAAGCTCTGTCTGGTTGGATGGGAGCGTCGCAGCACAGCTATTTTCAGGTCTCTCCAGAGATGTTCGATGGGGTTCAAGTCTGGGCTCTGGCTGAGCCACATTTAGAGACTTGTTTCGAAGGCACTCCTGCGTTGTCTTGGCTGTGTGCTTAGGGTCGTTGTCCTGTTGGAAGGTGAACCTTCGCCCCCAGTCTGATGTCCTGAGCACTCTCGAGCAGATTACGAGCTAAATAACTTGTATGCTCTCTTCGAGGCAAGCAACACTGAAGCATGCATGAGAGCATCAGCTGTTCCGGATGACTGTGTGATCACGCTCTCCGTAGCCGATGTGAGCATGACCTTTAAACAGGTCAACATTCACAAGGCCGCAGGGCCAGACGGATTAACAGGACGTGTACTCCGAGCATGCGCTGACCAACTGGCAAGTGTCTTCACTGACATTTTCAACCTGTCCCCGACTGTCTAATACCAACATGTTTCAAGCAGACCACCATAGTCCCTGTGCCCAAGAACAGCAAGGTAACCTGCCTAAATGATTACCGACCCGTAGCACTCACATCGGTAGCCATGAAGTGCTTTGAAAGGCTGGTCATGGCTCACATCAATACCATTATCCCTGAAACCCTAGACCCACTCCAATTTGCATAGCGCCCAACAGATCCACAGATGATGCAATCTCTATTGCACGCCACACTGCCCTTTCCCACGTGGACAATAGGAACGCCTACGTGAGAATGCTATTCATTGACTACAGCTCAGTGTTCAACACCATAGTACCCTCAAAGCTCAACCCTAAGATAAGGACCCAGGGACTAAACACCTCCCTCTGCAACTGAATCCTGGACTTCCTGACGGCCTGCCCCCAGGTGGTGAGGGTAGGTACCAACACATCTGCCGCACTGATCCTCAACACTGGAGCTCCCCAGGGGTGCGTGCTCAGTCCCCTCCTGTACTCCCTGTTCACCCACGACTGCAGGCAGGACTCCAACACCATCATTAAGTTTGCAGACCTAACAACAGTGGTAGGCCTGATCACCGACATTGACGAGACAGCCTATAGGGAGGAGGTCAGAGACCTGGCCGGGTGGTGCCAGAAAAACAACCTCTCCCCCAACGTAACCAAGACAAAAGGAGATGATTGTGGACTACAGGAAAAGGAGGACCGAGCACGCCCCCATTCTCTTCGACGGGGCTGTAGTGGAGCAGGTTGAGAGTGTCAAGTTCCTTGGAGTCCACATCACCAACAAACTAGAATGGTCCAAACACACCAAGACAGTCGTGAAGAGGGCATGACAATGCCTATTTCCCCCCAGGAGACTGAAGAGATTTGGCATGGGTTCCCAGATCCTCAAAAAGTTCTACAGCTGCACCATCGAGAGCATCCTGACTGGTTGCATCACCACCTGGTATAGCAACTGTTTGGCATCTGACCGCAAGACGCTACAGAGGGTAGTGTGTATGGCCCAGTACGTCACTGGGGCCAAGATTCCTGACATCCAGAACCTCTATACCAGGCGGTGTCAGAGGAAGGCCCAAAACATTGCCAAAGACTCCAGCCACCCTAGTCATAGACTGTTCTCTCTGCTACCACACGGCAAGTGGTACCGGAGCGCCAAGTCTACGTCCAAAAGGCTTCTTAACAGCATCTACCCCCAAGTCATAAGACTCCTGAACAGCTAATCATTGTCCCTCCCCCACCCCCATTTTTACGCTGCTGCTACTCTCTGTTTATTATCAATGCAGTCACTTTACCTCTACCTACATGTACACATTACCTCAATTACCTCGACTAACCAGTGCCCCCACACATTGACTCTGTATCGGTACCCCCTGTATATAGCCTCACTACAGTTATTTTATTGTTGCTCCTTAATTATTATAATTAATTTTTTTACTTCAGTTTATTTTAGTAAATACTTAACACTTTTTTGTCTTAAAACGTCTTTGTTGGTTAAGGGCTTGTAAGTAATAATTTCACTTGTTGTATTCGGCGCATGTGACAAATAACATTTTATAAATCAAGGATTTCTCTGTTCTTTGTTCATCTTTCCCTCGATCCTGACTAGTCTCCCAGCCCTGCCGTTGAAAAACATCCCCACAGCATGATGCTGCCACCAGCATACTTAACCTGGAACCATCCCTACGGTGTCCTCCAGACGTGAAGCTTGGCATTCAAGCAAAAGAGTTCAATCTTGGTTTCATCAGACCAGAGAATCTTGTTTCTCATGGTCTGAGATGCCTTTAGGTGCCTTTTGGCAAACTCCAAACGGGCTGTCATGTGCCTTTTACTGAGGAGTGGCTTCAGTCTGGCCACTCTACCATAAAGGCCTAATTGGTGGAGTGCCGCAGAGATGGTTGTCCTTCTGGAAGGTTCTCCCATCTCCACAGAGGAACTCTGGAGCTCTGTCAGAGTGGCCAGCGGGTTCTTGGTCACCTCCCTGACCAAAGCCATTCTCCCCAAATTGTTCAGTTTGGCCGAGCGGCCAGGTCTAGGAATTGTCTTGGTGGTTCCAAACTTCTTCCATTTAAGAATGATGGAGGCTACTGTGTTCTTGGGGACCTTCAAGGCTGCAGACATTTTTTGGTACCCTTCCCTAGATCGGTGCCTCGACACAATCCTGTCTCGGAGCTCTACGGACAATTCCTTCGACCTCATTGCTTGGTTTTTGCTCTGACATGCACTGTCAACTGTGGGACCTTATATAGACAGCTGTGTGCCATTCCAAATCTTATCCAATCATTTGAATTTACCACAGGTGGACTCCAATCAAGTTGTAAAAACATCTCAAGAATAATCAATGGACTCAGGATGCACCGGAGCTAAATTGAGTCTCATAGCAAAGGGTCTGAATATTTACGGAAATAAGTTATTTGAAAATAATTCTAAAAACCTGTTTTTGCTTTGTCTTTATTGGGTATTGTGTTTCGTTTTTTTATTTAATCCATTTTAGAATAAGGCTGTAACGTAACAAAATGTGGAAAAGTGAAGGGGTCTGAATGCTTTCCGAATGCACTTTAAGTACTTCTGTACACCTTTTCTAATCATATACTGTCCATACTGTCTATACACACCATCATATACACATATTCCGGACTCTGACATTGTTCGTTCTGATATTTTTAAATTCATGTCTTAACATTTTTGGGATTTGACTGTATTGTCAGGTATTACTGCACTTTTGGAGCTAGAAACATAAGACATTTGCTACACCTGCGTAAACGTCTGCAAAATATGTATACGTGACCAATACAATTTTATTTGATAACATTAACAAATATGGTCAGACTAGCTACATTATCTATATTGATATTATGTCCCAGTGGGAACTAGGAGCTTCCGATAACTCCGACACCATGTGAACGCAGCATATGTATACTCAAAATCAGTCAAACCTCTCTCAAATTTCTGGAGAAACCAATCAGCGGCTGAAAAGTGTCAAGATACATGCTGCGTTCACATGCTAGTCGGAACTAGGAAACTCAAATGTCTGACTTGCTAACTAGTTGTAGACAGTTATATAATTTCAGAGTTACGACTAGCACGTGAACGTGGCAATAGACAAGTGTGATGATGGCTAATGCTGCGTTCAAAACAACTGGGAACCCAGAAGTGGAAAATCTCCAACTTCAGTGCATTCAAAACAAATGGGAACTCTGAAAAAAACGATTTGAACAGTCATCCAAGTCGGAATTCCAACAGTGGAACTCGGGCCTCTTTCTAAGAGGTCTGACTTTCTGACCTAAAGATCACTGACGTAATGATTTGACCTCGTATTTTTACATTTTACATTTTAGTCATTTAGCAGACGCTCTTATCCAGAGCAACTTACAGTAGTGAATAAATACATTTCATACATTTTTTCCCCACGTACTGGTCCCCCGTGGGAATCGACCCCCTAAAACCCTGGCGTTGCAAACACCATGCTCTACCAACTGAGCCACACGGGACCACAGAGTTCCCAGTTGTTTTGGGAATTACCACCATAGGCTGTTGTGACTGGCATGCAGGAAAAGTGGTGCCAAATATCATATCGCATGCTTGTAACTTATGGTGCCTTCATGACAACTGGGAACTCTGGAGAAAAAAAACAAGGTTGAATCATGAAGTCAGTGATCTTTAGGTTGGAAATTCGGGCCTCTTTGCCGACTTGGAATTCCGAGTTGGATGACCGTTTAAAATGTATTTTCACAGTCTGAGCCACGCTCTGAGTATCCAGTTGTCTTGAAAGCTCTTTAGTTGAGGTTTCCCAGATCCCAGTTGTTTTGAACTCAGTATTAGTAGCTAGGACTCTTGGTGCTTACAAGACAACTGGGAACTAAGAAAGAAACTAGGTCAAATCATGATGTCAGTCATCTTTAAAGGAAACAACTCACCCAGAGGCGGCGCTCCTAGTGGCCGGAGACTTTAATGCAGGGAAACTTAAATCAGTTTTTCCAAATTTCCATCAACATGTAAAATGTGTAACCAGAGGGAAAAAAATTCTAGATCACCTGTACTCCACACACAGAGACGCGTACAAAGCTCTCCCTCCATTTGGTAAATCCGACCACAACTTGATCCTCCTGATTCCTGCTTACAAGCTAAAAATGAAAGCAGGAAGCACCAGTGACTCGGTCTATAAAAAAGTGGTCAGATGAAGCAGATGCTAAACTACAGGACTGTTTTGCGATCACAGACTGGAACATGTTCCAGGATTCTTCCGATGGCATTGCAGAGTACACCACATCAGTCACTGGCTTTATCAATAAGTGCATCGATGACATCGTCCCCACAGTGACTGTACGTACATACCCCAACCAGAAGCCATGGATTTCAGGCAACATTCGCACTGAGCTCAAGGGCAGAGCTGCCGCTTTTAAGGTGCGGGACTCTAACCCGGAAGCTTACAAGAAATCCTGCTATGCCCTGCGACGAACCATCAAACAGGCAAAGCGTCAATACAGGGCTAAGATTGAATCATACTACACCGGCTCCGACGCTCGTCTCATGTGGCAAAGCTTGCAAAATTGTCAAAGACCTCAGCCACCCCAGTCATAGACTGTGCTCCCTACTACCGCATGGCAAGCGGTACCGGAGTGCCAAGTCTAGGACAAAAAGGCTTCTCAACAGTTTTTACCCCCAAGCCATAAGTCTCCTGAACAGGTAATCACATGGCTACCCGGACTATTTGCATTGTATGCCCCCCCCACCCCTTCTTTTTACGCTGCTGCTACACTCTGTTTATCATATGCATAGTCACTTTAACTATACATTCATGTTCATACTACCTCAATTGGGCCGACCAACCAGTGCTCCCGCAAATTGGCTAACCGGGCTGTCTGCATTGTGTCCCGCCACCCACCAACCCCTCTTTTACGCTACTGCTACTCTCTGTTCATCATATATGCATAGTGACTTTAACCATATCTACATGCACATACTACCTCAATCAGCCTGACTAACCAGTGTCTGTATGTAGCTTCGCTACTGTATATAGCCTGTCTTTTTACTGTTGTTTTATTTCTTTGCTTACCCATTGTTCACCTAATACCTTTTTTGCACTATTGGTTAGAGCCTGTAAGTAAGTATTTCACTGTAAGGTCTACACCTGTCGTATTCGGCGCACGTGACAAATAAACTTCGATTTGATCTTCAGGGTGGAAAGTCAGAACTTCAGAAAGATGTTCCGAGGATGACCTTAAAAATGATTTCTCCCAGTCTGAACTCGTATTTTTACGAGTTCCCTGTTGTCTTCTATGAACATACAGAGCATCTGACAGTAATAGACAATCACACACAAGTCGACGTGTCCATTTGCTGAAAGTCAATATGCATGTTCACAAAGCAATGTCTCACTCGTCAATTTACCCGGAACATAATGAAATGGGAACAGATTATTTAAATACAAATTAATTGAAGCTGATTTCCTGGTGTTTTTAGTCTTATGTCCAACAATGAAAACAAAATGTTTTTTTGGGGGGGGCAAATAAAACCACCCGCAGGCCGCCAGTTGGGGAACCCTGGCCTAGTGGGAAGCTAGCAAGCTTTCTAACAAGCTAACAGTCTAGCTTGCTGCCGTCGAGTTTCTGTTGCACAGGAAGTGTAAGGACTAAGGTAACTCAATGAAATGCAGCTAACTCGTTTCTTACCTCCCATTTCCTTTAGATCGTATTTTATTTCATTATGACAGAACAAGTTGTCCGTTAAACGCTAACCTTGCTATGTTATTTGTTTCCTATCAGGATATCATGGTGCTTTCAAGACAACTGGTAACTCGAGAGAGAAAGAGAGAGCGAGAGAAAAAAGAGGTCAAAATCTGACATCGTTTATATTCAGGTCGGAATGTCGGAGCTCTAGAAAGATGTTCGCGTTTCCGACTTGGAATTCCAAGTTGGATGACCGTTCAAAAATATTTTTCCCAGTCTGACTTCGTATTTTTACGAGTTGTCAGTTGTCTTCTAGGAACATACAGAGCGTCTATTTGTGTTCCTAGGTTGTCTAAAACACACTGAAGTCGGAGATTTCCGAGTTCCGGTTTGTTTTGAACGCGGCATCTGACTGGCGACCTGTCTGTCCATTTGCTTAAAGTCTATACATATGTCCACAAAGCAATGTGTCCTACTAGTCAATTTACCTGGACTTTGTATTAGAGTCCTTCTGAAACAACTTATTAAATCGTCTAGAAAGCAAAACATGTATATGTTGCTAGTTTGCTACTGTACTCTAGAAACCATCTAGTGTCGACTTGTTGAACCAAATAAACAACAGGTGTGGAGCTTAACGAGACGTTACTTACGGGCCCTTCCCAACAATGCAGAGAACCCCAAAAAACAAATAGAAAAATATCTAATAACAAGGAATAAAAACACAATCATGAGTAACGATAACTTGGCTATATACACGGGGTACGTTATTCAAACTCCCGATAATAACATATAGTTAACTAGGTTGGTGTTACCCAGCAGTTTACACATCTGTGTGATATTACTAGTTAATTCTCTAACAAGCCCCGATTTGACACGCTAAGACTGTCTAGCTTGCTGCTGACTAGTTTCTGTTGCAAAGGAAGTGTTAAGGACTAAGGTAACTTAATGAAATGTAACTGCATTCTTACCTCCTATTTCCTTTAGATTTTTCTCTCTCATTATGACGGAACAAGTTATCCGTTAAACTAACTTCGCTATGTATTTGTTTCCCATCAGGATATCAAGAGAACTGTAAAACCACAACAACAAAAGTTTCCGATTTGGGAGACCGTTCAAAAGGATTTTTCCCAGTTGGGACTCTTTTTCTCTGAGTTCCCAGTTGTTTTGAACGCGATATATGAGAGAGCTTTTCCTTTCTATCACTCTCCAGCCAGCTGTAAAGTCACTGAAGTTATACCTGACATTTTTGTGATGGAAAAACACGTCACGTCCTGGCTGGCTGCACAGGTGTGCCATTGAGAGGCCTACTAAACCAGTGTCCTTAGATTTCTATAATAAAAAAGATACAGACCAAATACATGTTTTTATTTTTCCACACATTTATTGGTTCAGCACAGGCTTCAGAAACAGTGCATTACAATGAAGTTGAACACTAATAAATAACCTTTTATTCCAAAGGATTTTCCTTTCAGTCAGAAGATTGGCAACAATGTCAAAGGAGAATGTCTTGGGAACGGCTGGGGAAAAATAGAACAGGCATATCCTATAGGAATGGGTACTTGCATTGCAGTTTTCCCACTTAGAGGTGTTACAAACAGAAAAGGTAAACGTCATCAAGTTATCCCACCAAAGTAAAATGAACACAAATCTTTTCAGAGTAGAAGAGTGGTTCTAGCAGCAGACAGGGTAGTTAAGGTAAACTTAGTATGGGCCTATTCATAGGTTGTGGAATGCTCACAAAGTTGAAGATAATAATGAAACGTATATAAACAAATCAGCTCGCTTGGACGTGGAAGAAGCAAGTAGGTCTGTTATGTGCAATCTATTTCTATCTGCATCTATGAATGTTTAGTCCTGAATGCCACTGATGTAGGCTAAAGCAGAAACAGACCGACAGTGCAGGTACCAAACGTTTGATCCCACTGACAAAACAGTATCAATGGGACACACTACTCAAGAGGAAATGGGATGGAAAAACATGTTAAACAGCAGTACATGACACATAGAAGCACCATCCAAGGCTAGGAAAGGTTTTCAGTCAACTTCTGATGTGGTTTTACAGTGAATTGTAAAAATACATGACACACAGAAGCAACATCAAGGGAGTGGGGCAGGGGAGAAAGAGCTATTCGGTCTCTGCCACAGCTCTTAAAAGCCTCTACAGGATCGGTGTCCCTATACTGGGACAGTTGAGCTAACATGCGCTAATGTGATTAGCATGACAGTTGTAAGTAAAAGCAAACTTTCCAGGACATAGACATGTCTTATATGGGCAGAACACTTTCATTAATGTTGATCTAACTGCACTGTCCAATTTACAGTAGCTATTACAGTGAAATAATACCATGCTATTGTTTGAGGAGAGTTCACAGTTATGTACTTGAAAATGTATCAATAAACCAATTAGGCACATTTGGGTAGACTTGATACAACATTTTGAACAGTAATACAATGTTTCATTGGATCAGTCTAAATCTGTGCACATACACTGCTGCCATCTAGTGGACAAAATCTAAATTGCACCTAGACTCCTAAGTCATATAATGGCCTGGCTCTTGCATTTCAAAGATGGAATAAAACAATTTTGAAAAAGCATGTTTTTTTCTTCTTTGTATTATCTTTTACCAGATCTAATGTATTATATTCTCCTACATTAATTTCACATTTCCACAAACTTCAAAGTGTTTCCTTTCAAATGATATCAAGCATATGCATATCCTTGCTTTATGTCCTGAGCTACAGGCAGTTAGATTTGGGTATGTCATTTTAGGCGAAAATGTGAAAAAAAGGGTCCGATCCTTAAGAGGAGATGGACACTGTCTTCCAACGTCTGATGTGGTTATACAGTGAATTGTGCAACCAGACAGGGCAGAGGAAAATAAAAAGTGAAGAACCAGTACAACCGTGTGTGTTGTGCAAATATGAATTATTTCTCCCTTCTTGTGGTTTTAACTGTTTCATTTGGCTTTTTTTTCCTTTTTTTTTTCTTTGGGTATAAAATCACATTACTGTTTACGTTTTTAAGTGCAAAAATTCTATAACATCTAAATATATACTATTTTCTAGCGAAACTTGGAAGTACAATAACGCAAGACCAACTATTTTCAAATAAATGAGGCTTCATCACCACATTCGTAATCTCAGTGATCCATCGTCAAATAGGGGAACCCCTTTTTTTGGTCATACAGAAACATTAATAAGCCAGTGGAATGATGACTGTGATTTGATAGTCAGTGGTCCCCATATAAGTAGCTTGGTCAATAAATATCCACTTATACTAACTTATTAGTTACTTTATAATTTTTTTTTTTTTTTTTTTACTTTCTATGCAGAGTAGAGTTGAATATGAACACACATTCTTAGTGCCTGTTTGTTGGACTACATGAACAGAGTGTGTGAGAGCTCCTTTGAGAGCTGTAGTATTGTTGACCCTCTACTCCGACCCATATCCCTTTACCCCTACTCTGTGCCACATGGAGTAGAATGAAGCTTCCCACAGAGAATGATCTAGGGTCAGTTATACATGCTTCCTTCCTAAAGAAAGGTTGGGAATTGGTGGGAGGCTGAAATCTGATCCTAGATAAGAGCAACTTCCTACTGCATGATACACAAAGTGCGCCCTCTCTCTCCCTCTACTTCTTGGCTTTGCCCTGGGCTGCCACGGCCTCCATAGCCTTCCTGACGGTCTCCTCATCCCCCAGGAACTGCATGGGTTTGACGGGCTTCAGGTTCTTGTCCAGCTCGTACAGGATGGGGATGCCTGTGGGCAGGTTCAGCTCCATGATTGCCTCCTCTGACATACCTGCAGGGGGCAGCACAGAGCAGAACGTGATTGACAACATGCTGTAAATCATGTAAATTAAAATATAATGACAAAAGAAAGTGTATACAACAAAAAATAAGGAGCACACAGATGGACACTTACACAGGAGGGTTGAGGTGCAACATATTTCAGTGTGCGATTTTTTTCAATATCATACAATCGATATGTGCTGATTAGAATGTGTAACACCTCAGGCCTGAAAATACGATACTACCACAGGTACTTCCTAGAAACTTCCTAGAAACCAATCACGGTTCTCCAATTCCACTCCAGGGGATAATTGGTGTGTTCAGGCTTTTGTTTCAGCCCAGCACTAACACACCTGATTTGACTAATTGTGACCATGAACAGTTTGATTTAAAAACTGGTGTTCATTTTCCAAAAAGATGCATTAGTACTAGGCTGTAACAAAAACCTGCACACCAGCTCTCCAGAGCCAAGAGGTTAGAGATATTCACTGTTCTAAGCAGTTCCCACTACCTACCCTCGAGGTGCTTGACAATGCCCCTGAGGCTGTTGCCGTGGGCAGCAATGAGAACCCTCTTGCCCTGTTTGATCTGGGGAACAATCTCGTCGTTCCAGTAGGGCAGTGCCCGGGCGATGGTATCCTTCAGGCTCTCACAGGACGGAAGCTGCTCCTCCGACAGGTCGCCATAACGACGGTCCTAAAGAAAATATAGTAGGTCAACAAACAAACAAATGCCTAACAGCAACCTGGGCCTAAAGCCTCATACAATCATATTGCTTTCAATTAAATCACATTTATAAAGCTCTTTTTTTACATCAGCAGTGGTCATTTTAGGCTTTATTTTACACACGCAGCCCAATTATAATCTTTTACCCAATTATTGACAGAAGAGCTGATATGATTGGTCAAAAGACCAAT
The DNA here is from genome assembly GCF_965601325.2 of Salmo salar. Lineage (NCBI taxonomy): Eukaryota > Metazoa > Chordata > Actinopteri > Salmoniformes > Salmonidae > Salmo > Salmo salar. The sequence continues at coordinate 28,121,286 of NC_138318.1, read as the reverse complement.
TACACTGAAGAAAATTATAAAACAACATGTAAAGTGGTCACATATTTAATGAGCTAAAATAAAAGATACCAGAACATTTCTATACGCACAAAAAGCTTATTTCTCTCAAATCCTGGACACAAATCTGTGCCCCTGCCCAGTCATGTGAAATCCATTGATTAGGGCCTAATTTATTTATCTCAATTGAATGACTTCCTTATATGACCTGTAACTCAGTAAAATTGTTGAAAGTGTTGCATTTATATTTTTGTTCAGTATAGTAAAAAAAAAATATCAGAATTGGGCTGCCTGTGTAAACGCAGCCAAAGTGATTTTACAGTAACCCGGCCTAGACACCAAAGAGCAAGCAAAAGGCACATTGGCTCAGAAGAACTCCCTAAAATAAATACATCTTTGTTTATTCCCTAGAGAAGTAAGAAACGTTCAACTGTCCAGTGCTTTCAGTTCTATGTACAGTCGTGGCCAAAAGTTTTGAGAATGACACAAATATTAATTTTCACAAAGTTTGCTGCTTCAGTGTCTTTAGATATTTTTGTCAGATGTTACTATGGAATACTGAAGTATAATTACAAGCATTTCATAAGTGTCAAAGGCTTTTATTGACAATTACATGAAGTTGATGCAAAGAGTCAATATTTGCAGTGTTGACCCTTCTTTTTCAAGACCTCTGCAATCCACCCTGGCATGCTGTCAATTAACTTCTGGGCCACATCCTGACTGATGGCAGCCCATTCTTGCATAATCAATGCTTGGAGTTTGTCAGAATTTGTGGGTTTTTGTTTGTCCACCCGCCTCTTGAGGATTGACCACAAATTCTCAATGGGATTAAGGTCTGGGGAGTTTCCTGGCCATGGACCCAAAATATCGATATTTTGTCCCCCGAGCCACTTAGTTATCACTTTTGCCTTATGGCAATGTGCTCCATCATGCTGGAAAAGGCATTGTTCGTCACCAAACTGTTCCTGGATGGTTGGGAGAAGTTGCTCTCGGAGGATGTGTTGGTACCATTCTTTATTCATGGCTGTGTTCTTAGGCAAAATTGTGAGTGAGCCCACTCCCTTGGCTGAGAAGCAACCCCACACATGAATGGTCTCAGGATGCTTTACTGTTGGCATAACACAGGACTGATGGTAGCGCTCACCTTGTCTTCTCCGGACAAGCTTTTTTCCGGATGCCCCAAACAATCGGAAAGGAGATTCATCAGAGAAAATTACTTTACCCCAGTCCTCAGCAGTCCAATCCCTGTACCTTTTGCAGAATATCAGTCTGTCCCTGATGTTTTTCCTGGAGAGAAGTGGCTTCTTTGCTGCCCTTCTTGGCACCAGGCCATCCTCCAAAAGTCTTCGCCTCACTGTGCGTGCAGATGCACTCACACCTACCTGCTGCCATTCCTGAGCAAGCTCTGTACTGGTGGTGCCCCGATCCCGCAGCTGAATCAATTTTAGGAGACGGTCCTGGCGCTTGCTGGACTTTCTTGGGCGCCCTGAAGCCTTCTTCACAACAATTGAACCGCTCTCCTTGAAGTTCTTGATGATCCGATAAATGGTTGATTTAGGTGCAATCTTACTGGCAGCAATATCCTTGCCTGTGAAGCCCTTTTTGTGCAAAGAAATGATGACGGCATGCGTTTCCTTGCAGGTAACCATGGCTGACAGAGGAAGAACAATTATTCCAAGCACCACCCTCCCTTTGAAGCTTCCAGTCTGTTATTCGAACTCAATCAGCATGACAGAGTGATCTCCAGCCTTGTCCTCGTCAACCCTCACACCTGTGTTAACGAGATAATCACTGACATGATGTCAGCTGGTCCTTTTGTGGCAGGGCTGAAATGCAGGGGAAATGTTTTTGGGGGATTCAGTTCATTTGCATGGCAAAGAGGGTCTTTGCAATTAATTGCAATTCAGCTGATCACTCTTCATAACATTCTGGAGTATATGCAAATTGCCATCATACAAACTGAGGCAGCAGACTTTGAAAATTTATATTTGTGTCATTCTCAAAACCTTTGGCCACGACTATATACATTGAATAAGTCAGACAAATGATTTGCATTATCCAAATGTTTAGCCTATGAAGATCAGTTGGCCAATGCACCTGTACTCTCTATCTCTGATAGTCCTATGTGGCAATTTAACACATCACAACCACTAACCCCTGTCAATACAGATGACGCATTCACCAATCGATTCTGATCTCAGCTTAACTTTGAACTTTACCGTCTTACATCACACTCCTCTGAAATACATTAACTCAGAGAGTTGAAACACAACACCAAAAGACCCTGTTCTATATAAGAGCACCATGAATTAAAAAAAATACTTCAAACATGTATGCATGTATGACCAGGCGAGGCAGAAGCCATTTTGTTTTAATGGTCAGGAGGACTAACCACCAGTATGCTTGAGGAAATGCTGCCCCTGTAGATTGTATCCAGTCCTGATCATAGCAACTTAATTTAAAGATCATTACTTCAATCAAATCGATGATTACAGTTCAACAATAAGTGCTAAGATGGAACGAAATCCTGCACACAACAGCAGCTCTCCCGGACTGGAGTTGGCCCTCCCTGCCCTTCCCTGGCCTGTGGTCTTCCCATGGGACCTGGTGGTGCAGACAGAGGGCACAGACACATAGGATGTATCCCAAATGGCACTCTATTCCATATAGTGTGCACTACTCCTCTAGTTAAAAGTAGTGCACTATATAGAAAATAGGGTGTCATTTGGGAGACACCCATAACCTAAAACACTCTCCTCAGCATAACACACAGCCCATACTAGCCTCTACTGCTGCCCCTCTGTTTAGTCACGGTAATTAGGCTTCTCCACGCTCTGATGCTGCTGATGGTCATTAGTAGCCTACCAAACTTTAACTGTCTGGTACTCAGCACTCTATTGTCCCTCTAATCACTCTGACATCAATGCAAATGTAATCAAATCTAATCAAACACTTCATGAGAGCCCATGAGCTCATGTTGGGCAACATTTCTATAGGCTATGCAATTGCATGACAAAAAAAGAGTTTTGATGGCCTCTATTAAAAAGAAGAGGATCCCATCAGCTTTCTATAGGCTAGGCCTACTATATTTATTTATTTATCAACTTTCCTGATATTAGGCACACTGCTTTGCAACAGGAGTACAGCCTACTTGGCTGGCCTGAAAATGAACTATGGGGAAAGCGTCCTCCATACACTATTTAAGTGCATAGATTTTTTTTTTGTTGGTCCATTCTAAATAAAAACGAATATCACACATATATTATTTAGTATATGTAAAGACAAAACTAAAAATTAAGAATAGTCTGATGGGTGGCAATATTAGCCTATCACTTGTGAATGATGCCCAGCTTGTACATTAAGGCAAGAAACAGCACATAGCTCTTTTTTTGCTACTTTTTCAAATCAGTTGCACACCTCATGTGGCCTAGCCCATAGGCCTATATGTTTTGATACGGTTTGTACCACAACTAAAGTGGCCAAATAACTTCTTAAAATGAAGCACATTAATCCACTATATAACCGGTGAAAAGCCTAACTGGCATACATAGGCTGCGTGTGAGTTTCAAGTTCGGGGAAGATAATTGTCACCATAAAAATGCACCTTTATAATAAAGCATTACATGCGTAATCACATTTGCAGTCACTTTCAATAAGAGTTTTTTCCCGCTAATTGATTGCATTTTGGAACATTCTCGCTTTTGCGCATATGTGAAAAAAATATCCTAATAGTTTATCAAAATGTTAAAATAAACGATCATCCTCATTGCTTTAAATGTTTTTTTGATGCGAGTTGTATTCATTTGGGATCTATCATATCCCACAACTGTCCCAGACCATGTTTTGAATATTTATTTAATGGCACAGAAGGACAAGTTGACCAAAAGAATAGGACAACTTTTGTACTATGGGGGATATTATATTGACACAGGCTAGTGTTTTGGCTGTTTGTTAGGCCTACTCCGCTTGTTGGCTGATAAAAGTAGGATAAATGTGGACAGTTCTAACATCTTCAATATGCACCTCAGAATTCCATAAGAGTGACGCGAGCAGTTGCGGCCCTGATGTGTCGGTCTTCATTCACTTGTAGCCTACTTCTTAGATGAAATGCCTGTGAGAAGGACCCAATCACGGGACGGGCATTGGCTATATCTGAAAGAACCGTGCTTTAAAAAGTTTTGGCCACCAAAGGCATGGATTTTTATATGGGGCATTTCAGTCACACAAGGGGGATGCCGCCGGTAAATTCAAGGCCTGGTGAGAATATTATCAAGTTCTTGTCAAATTGTGAATGAGAGACTGATAAAGTGTGTGCAGCTTGTGACTTTTTTCAAATCATCATTAGAGTCCCATCATGCAGCCTTAGAATGTATTAAACATCAAAACATATAGCCCAACATTTGTATCACAACTAAAGTTGCATAAATATCTCTAAATGAAGCATATAGAAGGACCAGTTTCTTTGTTAACAGCTCAACACAGAATAGCTGCATGTGCTCACTTCCTTTGAAATCGTTTGGAGAAAATATCCTTTCTATTTTATTATGCTATGTTCAATTGTATTCTTCATACTATAAAATAATGCCACAGAATTCTAAGCAAATCTTGTCTGCTAAATGAACTAGTGTAGCCCACAGGCATATGGCATAGCCAGATCAGGGCCTAACATAAGGACAACTCAGAGTATGCTATTCTGTTCTTCTGAAAAAGACTACATTTTCTTCATATCATGTTTATTTAGACCTGTCTAAAATAAATAATGGATTTATTGTGAAGGTGTAGGCTATATTAAATCGCTTTTTTAGACTTTTAAAAATGTATATGTTCCAAAGGTCTTCATCAGTGGCTTGTAGGCTATTTGTGGAAGCCAGGAGATGCTAAATATGTTTATGCTAATTAAACAGTAAATTACTGTGAGACAGGCAGTTATTTGCTTGACAATCACCGCCACAGCCCTAAACAAGACTGCCACTATAGGCTCTTCCCAATGTGAGTGAGCCTAAAGACAGATGCATGAATTATGTTGATGTCTGATGCCATATCAGGTCAATTCTCCCCCATGTTAGTGAGTGTGTCCCTCACCTTGCTGATGATGGTGTAGAAGTCGTGGTCCGGATCCATAGTGGGAGGAGGGATATCGAAGCTCCGCCTCCAGATCTTCACCTGAGCCTCTCCGTGCTTGGCGGCAGTCTCCGACTTGTTTAATCCTGTCAGGCCCCCGTAGTGGCGCTCGTTGAGGCGCCAGGTCCGGTGGACAGGAAGCCACATCTGGTCAATGCTGTCCAGACACAGCCACAGAGTGCGGATGGCCCTCTTTAGGACTGAGGTGTAGCACAGGTCAAACTCATAGCCAGCATCTGAGGAAGAGAAAGGATGTGTTCAGGGTTTGATTCAGGTTGATTTTGGTGGGTGGTTGGACAGCTATGTAAGCTACTGTATATGCAAGCAACATCTCTGGTCAAATTCAAATCAAATCATCAGGGTTACTAGAAGCCTAAGTTTTGGGCCAAATATGTCTAAACTTGAGTCAGAAAGCCAGATATTTCCCTAACCAACACACTGAGTAAGGTTTGATTTCATTCATTGCATGAAGCAGCACGTCTAGAACGTCATGTTCACATCCTTTGGAAGAGCTGTGACGTCAAAAGCAGTGGAGGCAGGATCTCCGTTGCTCATTCGTCCATAGTAAAAGGAGGCTGAACTAATAGGCGGAGCCCCACCATAGATAGCAATACCACAAAACAAGAAATGGGTTAGTTATAAAAGTCACACCCAAGTCATTTCCTAGTTCAAGTCTAGGTCGAAAATATAAGATTGTCATCTTCAACCTAGACTTGAACCAGGAAGTAGCTGGGACTTTCATAGGGTATGGAATGAGGGCATGGTCGAGGTGGAAACAAGGGGTACAGACACAACCGTGGTAAACTTGATTTGACAGTCGCTGGACATTTGGACCTTCAAACCTCAATAGCTTGTAAACGGTTTGAGCTACAGACCTCAAGTTAGGCTCTTTATGAAGGAAGAAAGGTGTACAACATTGCACATGTCTAGCTTCCAGATTCCAATCAGAGCATCACAATATCATGCCAAGGTTGTAGGCAGGCTGCCACAAGGTCTATGCAACTAGTTAGGGACCATCAAAAAAGTGCATGATCACAATATTAAAATTCTGAACACATCACCTAGAAACTTCAAACTGTTCAGAAGGGATGGACACATGCTGCACATCCTTTGTCCTCCTCACAAAATGTTTTTTATATTTTTTATATTAAAATAAGACAGTATCTAACCACATTTCCACAATCTCTCAAGATGAAAGAATCATATTTCTCCACTCCTGTCCCCGAGTCTAAATTTTGCCTACATTTGGTGCATAATTTTATTGCAACAAATGCTTAAATTCTGCAGGAGTTAATATTAAGGCTATGTGAGAGGTTATAGACCTACAGTCAGTGTCCAGATTTCAGTTTACATTTAACCCATCTGAACAGTAAACTATTGACTTGACTTACGCCTACTTAAAGTCCACATCTTGTGCCTGTCGAATTTGTATTGCCCCTCACAATCACACATAACTGGCACTTTTTCTGCCAGTTCCCAAAGGCATGTAAATTGGAGTGTAGGCTATTTGGCGTGAGTGTACAGTTAAGCCCTAAAGTTTAGGCTTATGCTCTAATGCCAGAAAGGTTATTATTTCAGGCTAAATGTAGCCTATAAATAACAGTAATTATACATGTATAGGTTTTTATTTCATTATTTTAGGCTAAATGTTTTTTTAACTAGGCAAGTCAGTTAAGAACAAATTATTTACAATGTGTAGCCTATAAATAACAAGAATGAAACATTTATAGGTTTTTATTTCATTATTTTAGGCTACATGTAGCCTAGAAATAACAATAAATATAAATGTATGGATTTTTAGGTGTTTTATATTTATTCAACCCGCACACCACCCACCTGCCCCTCATCTACACAATATTGAATGACCCTTAACGGATAGGCTACGTCGGGGACTGCGGGTTGTGAGTCAACCCGCGCATCACTAATGCATAATAATGTTAAGACCGAGCATCAAGATTTTAATAAAACTCTCCCTACAGAAGACGCCTTCGTCCAACGACTCGTGTGTAGCGTAATGGAACGTAGTGTCACGTTCAAGGGATTGCATAGGACGTGCAGCAGACTGCCTACATCGTTGCTGTGAGATGATTTAAAAGCTCGGTCGAAATCGGGAGGAAATAAAATAAAAGCATTTTTTCCCTCCATAAAGACCCTACCAGCCTGAGGTCTGTAGCGCAAACCGTTCACGGGCAATTGAGGTTTGAAGGTCCGGCGAATATCGAACAATCAAACCAACTTCACCACGGTGGGGAACAGCCACCAAAACACCTCCATCCTATGTCAAAATCGACGAGGTCATCACGTGACACTGCTGGTATTGGTAACAAGTGTTTTCACAACTACAATTTCTATAGTGAATAGACATCAAATAAGATAGTTAAGCTTCCTTCAGGCAGCAAAATGGCCAACTGGGCTGGCACTACAGGCTTCCAAAATACTGTAGGGCTAGCAGCTGCGACAGATACTTCAAATAGATTATGAAAATGTACAATCAAAGTCAATGTCTTTAGTGAGGAAACATTGTGTTTGTGTCTGATATAAAGTCAGTAGCTAGCTGGTCAAATAAAAAAGAACAAGATTCCACCTTTCAGGGCCTGTCCTCCTCTCCTCGCCTCCCGTTCTCCAGTCTCACTCAGATCAGCGTCAAACCAGCCGCAGAATCGATTATCCTGGTTCCAGTTGCTCTCTCCGTGGCGGATCAACACCAGCTTGTAGGCGGCCATAACTGATATATTCGTTTGCGTTGATTAAGCTCCGAAAATTAGGAATAAACGGCACTGTTCAAACGGAAAAAACAGCAACAGAATGGATGGACATGGACAGATATCTCTGACGCTAGCAGATACGAGTGATGCGATTGGTTTTTTTTCTCGCTCTTTGTTTTACAGCAGTCTAATAGGATCCCCCTGCGGTACTTCCTGCATATTCCTAGACCAATGAAATAGAGGACAATTTCTACATCGTTACAACACTGTATATATACATAATGACATTTGTAATGTCTTTATTCTTTTGGAACTTCGGTGAGTGTAATGTTTACTGTTCATTTTTATAGTTTATTTCACTTTTGTATATTATCTACCTCACTTGCTTTGGCAATGTTAACATATGTTTCCCATGTCAATAAAGTCCCATTACCTCCAATATGGTTTTTATGACCTTCATAGGGAACACTTGAGGGAGTTATTTTACACTGGCCCGGGTTGAACCGCGCAAAAAAACACTCACGACATCGGCTAAAGCGGAAGGGAGGAGCGCCCTTCTCAAATCTGCGCCGCTTGGTCATTTTGTCAACAAGCAGCATACAGCATCTCGTTTCCATAAAATAAATGTTTGAATTTTCTAACTATTTTTCATTGGGACGGCAGGTAAAGCATTTTTATCAAAAGCAATGACTTTTTATGGAAAACACAGAACCCTACTAATTAGCCTACTACACGTGATTAATTACGTCACTTTTGTTTTGAGCGGGGCAGCCGGTTTATGCCCAGGAGGAAGCCCGATTCCTAATCGAATGCAAAACACGCTTTTACGGGCGCCCGTTCGAGATTAATCGAACCCCCTCGTTGTAGGTTGGATATTAGTTACCGCTGGTTCATTTAGCCATTATCGGGGAAATTAATGTGAAAAGAAAGTGGTTTTGGGAGAAACGCCGAAAATAAGGTCTGTTTAACACAGCGTAAGGAAATATATGCCTACATTTTGTTCTGAGTTAATATCAGTCAGTTAAGATGACCTTTATGACGCCTTTATGTGCGTGTTTCAATGACACGGCTAGGGGCTGTTCTTAGTATGACGCAACACGCAGGGGCGAAAATCTGATATCCACTTTGGAGGGGACAATTACATTACATTTTCTCAAGAGCAATTCCTGAGGGGGACACCAAAAGTAGTGCTGTAACACATAGCCTACATTGTAATATGGTAAATGTATATTGAGGAACCAAAGAAATAAGGTGTTTGCCATACTCCTAACTACCGGTACCCAAAACTACACAACTAATCACAACAGCAATACCATTGCCTTTAACAAATCTTAGTTCAGTCACCAGTTTAAGTTGAGAGTGGGGGTATCCATGGCATTTTCCAATTATGTTCCTATTTTACAAGTCAAAAAAATTGAGAACCTTTTATAATGTTGCCAAACAAAGACTCAACAAACTTACCTGAGACTCCCTGTCTCTGCCAGTCTGTCCCTGCATATCTGTCCCCAACTCTGCTGTCTGTGTGCCATCTGTTGCCTGCTCTGCCTAATGACATCATTGTGAAACATTTCCATTAGAATTTCATTTCTTTCTTATGAACATTTTATCAACTAGTCTTTCAGATATTAGGCTACTAGGGTTCTTACTATGCGTTTTGGTGTATTGAAAAATACTCTGATGTCCGTCTTTTATTTTTCTGCCATTTTTCTACCTGGCTGGCTACACACACAGTGTGTAGGTTATTTACAGTAGGAGATGGGCTTCTATCATCTTCAATCATTCTATATGGGCTTCGATCTAAAAGGTAGCTAGCAAATGTGAAACGAATTAAAATGACAAGAGTTGACAGCTGTATGAGTTCACCATTTACACAACATATGCTGCAACCTTTTGTAATTTTAATAGTTTGTTTCATATTGGCTGGCTTCCAACAATAGCTGAATTTGCAAAGCTAGCGAGCACCAATTCAGTTTCAGTGGTGTTTGCTATAATCTTTGTTACCCGGGTTAAATAAAGGTGAAATAAAATAAATAAATAAAAGTTCGCTTGCGACAATTTAGCTTTTGTAACGAGACCATTAAATATATTTAAGACAATGGTAGATGAGAGTGTAGTTCTGTTCAGTTTGGACTTCAGTTTATCGCTAACCTTATCACAGGGACTTTAAAGCACTAACTTACATCATCTGCATGCTGATTCCATCTTTGACGACGCCACATAAATGGAATAGGTACTAGCTAGCTTAATAGTTAATATTTGCGCGCTAGCTCTGCATATACAGCTAGTGTGTGTGTGCGCGATTGACTGGATGAACCTCACGGCAGTTACGTAGCAAGCTAAGGAACTGGCAGTGGATCAAACCATTGTGAGGCAAAGGGCGGGGGGGTCGCAATCTTTTGAAACTTAAAAACGCGCTATTAAGTGTCTATAATCAGCACAATTGCTTTCATTGCGTATTATTAATATTATTTAAATTAAATAATTATGTTTCAGTGATATTGGGGGGGACAAATCATATTTTTCCCAGGATGGGGGGGTCGTGTCCCCCCCGTCCCCCCCGGGATTTCCGCCCCTGGCAACACGGAGTGCCTGAACACAGTCCTTAGCCGTGGTATATCTGCCATATATCACAACCCCCCGAGGTGCCTTATTGCTATCATAAACTGGTTACCAACTTATACCATAGGTATGACAAAACATTTATTTTCACTGCTCTAATTAAGTTGGTAACCAGTTTATAATAGCTGGTTACAAACTTATAGAAATTGTAGATTACAGTTATGTAAAACTTAATAAAGCTCAGTGACACTAGCAAGAGCAGTGTGCAGGTTTCTGCTTTTTTCTCATCCTATTTAACTGTTACCATGCACCTGCAACAAAGATATCTCATATGTGAAAGTGCCTTTTTGTAACATATCATCCCAAATGGGTGATGGACATCCACAAATGATTACATACCACGAGAAATGGACTCTCCCGGATTTACATACAGAATAATATGAAATGCTCTGAGACCAGGTTGCTCTACTACAAAGTGACTACTACCACATTTCAGTGGAATCGAATGCAACCACTGAATTTTGACTGAAAGTGATGAAGAATTGGAAATGTAATGATAGAACACTTGAGAAGTAATTTTAACTACCAGCGCCCAATCTTGCCTGATTTATCACATTCATTTGATCAGTGGGGTGATCAGAATATCGATCAGAATCATCGATTACGTTATGCATATTTTATTTCACAGATTTCACCACACAACAAGCGTTCCCTCAGAAACGGGCGGTACTACGAACGAGGAGGCTGGGCAGAGGAAACGCCAATTGCAAGTCTCTATTCCGAGTGGGTGGGTCTTTATGCAGAAGATGACGGTCATGTTTTGTTTGAAAGCTTGGAATCAACAGCATCGAAACAACACCTCGTCTGATTCCCTCATCCTGGCGCCTATCTGTCCATTTACCGGCCGCTGTAATACCCGAAATCCCACGCTGAAATGGACGAAACGAGCCCCCTCGTCTCTCCTCTCCAGGACTCCATAGATTACAACTACTGCCAGAGCGAAGCCACCGGTCCAAGAACTCCGGGTTCTGTGGTGCGAGTGTCGGCGGGGAGCCCTGGACGCAGCCGGGAGAGACAGCCGCTGTTGGTCAGGGACAGAGGGAACTCTCTGCGGGATCCACACAGGAATGAGTTTCCAGACGACCCGGAGTTTCGGGAGATCGTGAGGAAAGCAGAACAAGCCATAGAAGAAGAGATCTTTCCAGAGATCATCTGCCAAGGATCTAGTGGTAGTTACTTCGTGAAAGACTCTCAAGGGGTGAGACGGACTAGCTTCGTCCCGCAACTAGCTTTTTAAATGACCATTTATATAAAGTATTTTGACTTTTTAATGTTACAAGTCATCTGTAACATTAAAACAGACAAGCTTCTTCTAGCTAGGACTGCTAGTCTTTCGAGAGAAAAATGTACACAGACAGACAGACTGACTAACGGATGGATGGATGTACAGACGGACTGACAGACAGACAGGCAGGCAGGGAGACTGATGGGGAGAGGATGCAATCTGTCATTTTTTTTTTTAAACGCCCTTTGTTTTCAAGTAAGCCTTATAGCTCAGTCTTATGCAGCAGCACCAGCACATGATTTTGCTTACACTGTCTGTCTGCTCTGCCAACCTGCTGTTGCTGATTCTAGCTCTGACAGTGTAGTGACGTCATCATGTTCTGTATTGACTTCCACCAGCTGCAGCATCTCTCTGCAGTGTTGCTTTTTGGGTGATGTGACAGTTGAGGTGAGCAATTTACACATGATGGTTTCTAGCCATAGTAGACCTTGCTGTATAGTAGATATGGGATGTAGTTCAACCATGCCAGGCTGGGGCTGTGGCCTGGCATCATCACAGAGCCCAGTGTCATTGGCACAGTGGCAGTCAGGGTGGGAAAAAACCTCTGTGGGCTGCCAGCCCCATGGTGGTGTGACGCATGAAATAGAAAGAAGTTGCCCCCAGACCTTGATCTAAGGATAAGGACACTGTAAGATCCTAGACATGCCTTGGGGCAACTTCTATTAAAACCAGTGTGGTGCACAGTGCACAATCTTTCAAAGATTAGCTGTCACTATCAGCTCTCGGGCCTAGCAAATGTGCTGACGTCCCTGTATAGAAAAGGTTGAGACACTCATATACAGGAGGCCTATTATATAAGGCAGGCTGGGAGAGAGTATTATGCTTTTTTCACATGTTAATGTGATCTGCTGTAGACCAGCTCTCCATTTTCTCTCCAGAGGTAGGACGAGTAATCAGCATCCTCACACTTTCTGAAGAAGATGGATACTCCATTTCCGTTCCCTAGCCTGCCTCTCTCTCTCTCTCTCTCTCCTTTCAATTCAACACAAACACATTTCTGTTACTCTCCTATGGACCAGTGGCTATTAAAGGCAACAGATATAAACTTACAGGGTTGCATAGGCTGCGTTCCAGGGCATCTTTACTGTTGTCGTGCCGTGCATATGTAGCAGAGGTGAGATGGACTCACAATTTTATGAGGTAGTCCTCCCTGCTAGCGATTTTACAAATCTTGGTCACCCTCGGCCCAAGAGAGAATTTTCTCTTGGTCTAATAGTTAAGACGCTGGTTTTGACCAATAGACCAGGGTTCAGATCCCTGGCCGACATCCAGGTCACAGCCCCAGCCTGGCATGGTTGAACTACATCCCATATCTACTATACAGCAAGGTCTACTATGGCTAGAAACCATCATGTGTAAATTGCTCACCTCAACTGTCACATCACCCAAAAAGCAACACTGCAGAGAGATGCTGCAGCTGGTGGAAGTCAATACAGAACATGATGACGTCACTACACTGTCAGAGCTAGAATCAGCAACAGCAGGTTGGCAGAGCAGACAGACAGTGTAAGCAAAATCATGTGCTGGTGCTGCTGCATAAGACTGAGTTATATGGCTTACTTGAAAACAAAGGGCGTTTAAAAAAGCGGGAGACCAGGGTTCAGATCCCACTCATGGCACATGCACTACATGACCAAAACTATGTGGACACCGTCAAACATTTAATTCCAAAATCATGGGCATTAATTATTATATATTGAACCTTTATTTAACTAGGCAAGTCAGTTAAGAACATATTCTTATTTACAATGACGGCTTAGGGACAGTGGGTTAACTGCCTTGTTCAGGGGCAGAACGACAGATTTTTACCTTGTCAGTGCTGGGATTTGATCAAACAACCTTTCGGTTACTGGCCCAACGCTCTAACCACTAGGTTACCTACCGCTATGGAGTTTGTCCCCACTTTGCTGCTATAATAGCCTCCACTCTTCTGGGAATGCTTTTCACTAGATGTTGGAACATTGCTGCAGGGACCTGCTCCCATTCAGGTCCGGGCTCTGTGCAGGCCAGTCAAGTTCTTCCACCGATCTCGACAAACCATCTTTGTATGGGTCTCACTTTGTGCACGGGGCATTGTCATGCTGAAACAGGAAAGGGCCTTCCCCAAACTGTTGCCACAAAGTTGGAAGTGCAGAATAGTCTAGAATGTCATTGTATGCTGTAGCTTTAAGATCTCCCTTCACTGGAACTAAGGGGCCTATCCCAAACCATTATTCATCCTCCTCCAAACTATACAGTTGGCACTATGCATTTGGGCAGGCAGCGTTCTCCTGGCATCCGCCAGACCCAGATTTGTTTGTCGGACTTCCAGATGGTGAAGCAGGATTCATCACTTCATCACGTGATTCAGCCAACACATTTCCACCACTCCAGAGTCCAATGGCGGCGAGCTGTACACCACACCAGCCGACGCTTGGCATTGCGCTTGGTGAACTTAGGCTTGTGTGCGGCAGCTCGGCCATGGAAACCCATTTCATGAAGCTCCAGACGAACAATTCTTGTGCTGATGTTGCTTCCAGAGCCAGTTTGGAACTCGGTAGTGAGTGTTGCAACCGAGGACAACAATTTTTCTGTGCTACGCACTTCAGCGGTCCTGTTCTGTGAGCTAAGCCACATCAATGTGGTTCCAGAGATGTTAAACACTTCTCCAGGTGTTGTGAGACATGATCTTCTGGCACAGTCAGCGAGACTGTATTAAAGACGACCTGGAACGTGCCCATAGACTACAAAGCTAGCCTCAGTCTCTGTGCTTAGCCTCCTGTGTGGCTCCCTCCACAGTCGATCATGTGAGGAAACTCAAGTTAATCCGATTGACTTTAATGGCTTGCAAAACTATTCCAATTCCAGCTTGTTAGCCCCATCCTGCAGGTTCTGCTGCACCATGAATCGCCCTCTTTGATTGGCAAATGTTGTGTTATGTCACTTTCTCTGACATTACCACTCTCTCTCTTACTATGGGTAAAGAATATTAGTAGAGGGTAACAAGTACCAATAATAATCCCCTGTCTGTCTGTGTGTAGAAGGTCATCGGTGTGTTCAAGCCTAAGAACGAGGAGCCGTATGGTCAGCTGAACCCAAAGTGGACCAAGTGGCTCCAGAAGCTGTGTTGTCCCTGTTGCTTCGGACGGGACTGTCTGGTCCTGAACCAGGGCCATCTGTCTGAGGCAGGGGCCAGTCTGGTGGACCAGAAACTACAGCTCAATATTGTGCCCCAGACCAAGGTAGGGGGGGTTACAGGCAGACATGCATGCATTCACACACACGCTGTCAGTCATACACACACACACACACACACACACACACACACACACACACACACACACACACATAGGGTATGAACAATAAATGATCTTTCTCTCCCGTTCATCACTATCTCGCTCTCTCTCTCGCCTCTCTCTTCTCTAGGTGGTGTACCTGGCCAGTGATACGTTTAACTACAATGCTATAGACAGAGTCAAGTCTCGGGGAAAGAGGCTAGCTCTGGAGAAAGTTCCCAAAGTTGGACAGCGCTTCAACAGAATAGGCCTCCCTCCTAAGGTAGGTTCAACTGCCGCCTGGAGTTCCGAACCTACAACTGGGCAGTGTTCATTCGGCATGAAATGGGAGAACGCAATCTAAAACAGCTTGAAACAGTGAGGCATTATCTGAACTTGTCCAACAAGAAACACAGATTTTGTACAATATTTAGAAATGTTTTGCAACAGTGAACACAATGCTGTTATGGTGCTTCTGTCTCAGCTTTAGCCAACACTTAATGCGTCATACATGCCACATGTAGCGTTGATGACTAATTCAACCAATCAAGGGCTTGAGGAGCAGTTGATGAATTGAATCAGGTATGTTAATGCTGGGTTAGAACCAAAGCCTGCAATCCCCAGGACTACAGTTGAAGAACACTGCCCTAAAGTAAATAATACGGTAAGCCTTAAAGGGGCAACTTACAATTGAAACAATAACAAAGCGGGTACCCCGCCTCAGTTTTGTTAAAAAGCTGAGGGATCAGGCCTGACTAAATGTAACCACTCTAAAATGCATAATCTGAGCTATTGATGTAAAGACCGACCATCTAAGATATCAACATTTATAGTTGTAAGCATGTTGAGGCTAACATTTACGTTTACAATGTTTACAAACATGGGGTAAAACAAGCTTATACACTGCTCAAAAAAAATAAAGGGAACACTAAAATAACACATCCTAGATCTGAATGAATGAAATAATCATATTAAATACTTTTTTCTTTACATTGTTGAATGTGCTGACAACAAAATCACACAAAAATAATCAATGGAAATCCAATTTATCAACCCATGGAGGTCTGGATTTGGAGTCACACCCAAAATTAAAGTGGAAAACCACACTACAGGCTGATCCAACTTTGATGTAATGTCCTTAAAACAAGTCAAAATGAGGCTCAGTAGTGTGTGTGGCCTCCACGTGCCTGTATGACCTCCCTACAACGCCTGGGCATGCTCCTGATGAGGTGGCGGATGGTCTCCTGAGGGATCTCCTCCCAGACCTGGACAAAAGCATCCGCCAACTCCTGGACAGTCTGTGGTGCAACGTGGCGTTGGTGGATGGAGCGAGACATGATGTCCCAGATGTGCTCAATTGGATTCAGGTCTGGGGAACAGGCAGGCCAGTCCATAGCATCAATGCCTTCCTCTTGCAGGAACTGCTGACACACTCCAGCCACATGAGGTCTAGCATTGTCTTGCATTAGGAGGAACCCAGGGCCAACCGCACCAGCATATGGTCTCACAAGGGGTCTGAGGATCTCATCTCGGTACCTAATGGCAGTCAGGCTACCTCTGGCGAGCACATGGAGGGCTGTGCCACCCCACACCATGACTGACCCACCGCCAAACCGGTCATGCTGGAGGATGTTGCAGGCAGCAGAACGTTCTCCACGGCGTCTCCAGACTGTCACGTCTGTCACGTGCTCAGTGTGAACCTGCTTTCATCTATGAAGAGCACAGGGTGCCAGTGGCGAATTTGCCAATCTTGGTGTTCTCTGGCAAATGCCAAACGTCCTGCACGGTGTTGGGCTGTAAGCACAACCCCCACCTGTGGACGTCGGGCCCTCATACCACCCTCATGGAGTCTGTTTCTGACCGTTTGAGCAGACACATGCACATTTGTGGCCTGCTGGAGGTCATTTTGCAGGGCTCTGGCAGTGCTTCTCCTGCTCCTCCTTGCACAAAGGCGGATGTAGCGGTCCTGCTGCTGGGTTGTTGCCCTCCTACGGCCTCCTCCACGTCTCCTGATGTACTGGCCTGTCTCCTGGTAGCGGCTCCATGCTCTGGACACTACGCTGACAGACACAGCAAACCTTCTTGCCACAGCTCGCATTGATGTGCCATCCTGGATGAGCTACACTACCTGAGCCACTTGTGTGGGTTGTAGACTCCGTCTCATGCTACCACTAGAGTGAAAGCACCGCCAGCATTCAAAAGTGACCAAAACATCAGCCAGGAAGCATAGGAACTGAGAAGTGGTCTGTGGTTACCACCTGCAGAACCACTCCTTTATTGGGGGTGTCTTGCTAATTGCCTATAATTTCCACCTGTTGTCTATTCCATTTGCACAACAGCATGTGAAATGTATTGTCAATCAGTGTTGCTTCCTAAGTGGACAGTTTGATTTCACAGAAGTGTGATTGACTTGGAGTTACATTGTGTTGTTTAAGTGTTCCCTTTATTTTTTTGAGCAGTATATTTTAGGTTCTGATGGGGTACAACAGTTGAACTAAGCGCAGGAGGCGAAAGTATTCACCCCCTTGCCATTTTTTCCTATTTTGTTGCCTTACAACTTGGAATTTATTTATTTTTGGGGGGTTTGTATCATTTTGATTTACACAACATGCCTACCACTTTGAAGATGCAAAATATTTTTTATTGTGAAACAAACAAGAAAGAAGACAAAAAAACAGAACTTGAGCATGCATAACTATTCACCCCCCCAAAGTCAATACTTTGTAAAGCCACCTTTTGCAGCTATTACAGCTGCAAGTCTCTTGAGGTATGTCTCTATAAGCTTGGCACATCTAGCCACTAGGATGTTTGCCCATTATCCAAGGAAAAACTGCTCCAGCTCCTTCAAGTTGGATGGGTTCCGCTGGTGTCCTGCAATCTTTAAGTCATACCACAGATTCTCAATGGATTGAGGTCTGGGCTTTGACTAGGCCATTCCAAGACATTTAAATGTTTCCCCTTAAACCACTCGAGTGTTGCTTTAGCAGTATGCTTAGGGTCATTGTCCTGCTGGAAGGTGAACCTCCGTCCCAGTCTCAAATCTCTGGAAGACTGAAACAGGTTTCCCTCAAGAATTTCCCTGTATTTGACGACATCCATCATTCCTTCAATTCTGACCAGTTTCCCAGTCCCTGCCGATGGAAAAACATCCCCACAGCATGATGCTACCACCACCATGCTTCACTGTAGGGATGGTTTTCTCAGGGTGATGAGAGGTGTTGGGTTTGCGCCAGACATAGTGTTTTCCTTGATGGCCAAAAAGCTCAATTTTAGTCTCGTCTGACCAGAGTACCTTCGTCCATATGTTTGGGGAGTCTCCCACATGCCTTTTGGCAAATACCAAACATGTTTGCTTATTTTTTTGAAGCAATGGCTTTTTTTCTTGCCAGCTCTGTGGAGTGTATGGCTTAAAATGATCCTATGGACAGATAATCCAATCTCAGCTGTGGAGCTTGCAGCTCCTTCAGGGTTATCTTTGGTCTCTTTGTTGCCTCTCTGATTAATGCCCTCCTTGCCTGGTCCATGAGTTTTGGTGGGCAGCCCTGTTTTGGCAGGTTTGTTGTGGTGCCATATCACTTCCATTTTTTTTAATAATGGATTTAATGGTGCTCTGTGGGATGTTAAAAGTTTCTGATATTTTTTTATAACCCAACCCTGATTTGTACTTCTCCACAACTTTGTCCCTGACCTGTTTGGCGAGCTCCTTGGTCTTCATGGTGCCGCTTGCTTAGTGGTGTTGCAGACTCTGGGGCCTTTCAGAACAGGTGTATTTATACTGAGATCATGTGACACTTAGATTGCACACAGGTGGACTTTATTTTACTAATTGTGTGACTTCTGAAGGTAATTGTTTGCACCAGATTGTATTTAGGGGCTTCATAGAAAAGGGGGTGAATACATATGCACGCACAACCTTTCAGTTTTTGATTTTTTAGAATTTTTTGAAACAAGTCTTTTTTTTCATGTCACTTCACCAATTTGGACTATTTTGTTTATGTACATTACATGAAATCCAAATAAAAATTCATTTAAATTACATGTTGTAATGCAACAAAATAAAAAAAACTCCAAGGGGATGAATACTTTTGCAAGGCACTGTAAGTTATATTTTTCAAGAATCAATGATTATCATTCCTTTATAAGTCCAAAAATGGATGTAGCTACTGCGGATTGCCCCTTTTTAAAGCCTGCAGGTATAATAATGTAGAACTTCCTATCAGCATGTATGAGCCTTTGCCTTATAATAATCCATTTTCCTCCATGGCTCAGGTGGGATCATTCCAGTTGTTTGTGGAGGGCTACAAAGACGCAGACTATTGGCTAAAGCGGTTTGAGGCAGAGCCTCTTCCAGAGAACACCAATCGGCAGCTGCAGCTTCAGTTCGAGAGACTGGTGGTCCTCGACTATATAATCAGGAACACAGGTGTGTGCAAGAAACAGAGAAGCTAGTGTTTCTGTATTTCATCGTCAGGAACACCGGTATGTGTGTGTGGAAGGGAGGATGAATAACTGAATTAGATGCATTGTAGCTTGATGCTGTGTTGATGCTTGCAGATCGGGGGAATGACAACTGGCTGTTAAAATACGACTGTCCAATGGACACAGAAAGGAACCGGGTGAGTAGACTTACAAAATACAATTTGTATTGCTCTACCAACTGTGGCTCAGTTGGTAGAGCATGGTGTTTGCAACGCCAGCATGGTGTTTGCAATGCCAGCATGGTGTGTGCAACGCCAGGGTTGTGGGTTCGATTCCCACGGGGGGCCAGTACAAAAACTTTTTTAAAAATGCATGAAATGAAAATGAAATGTATGTATTCACTACTGTAAGTCGCTCTGGATAAGAGCGTCTGCTAAATGACTAAAATGTAAACGTAAGATTTTGACTTGTAGCATTAGTTTTATAGGAGTTATTAAAGAAAGTGTGAAACTGGAATGTCACATTCTTATTGTCGCTCCGTGTGTGTGTGTGTGTGTGTGTAGGAGACAGACTGGGTGGTGGTAAAAGAGCCCATTATCAGACTGGCAGCCATAGACAATGGTCTTGCCTTCCCAATCAAACACCCTGACTCCTGGAGAGCCTGTGAGTGTCTCTCACACACATACGTGTGTGTTGGTATGTATGTGTGTGTTGGTATGTATGTGTGTGTTGAAGTCGGAAGTTTACATACACTTAGGTTGGAGTCATTAAAACTCGTTTTTCAACCACTCCACAAATTTCTTGTTAACAAACTATAGTTTTGGCAAGTCGGTTAGGACATTTACTTTGTGCATGACACAAGTCATTTTTCCAACAATTGTTTATAGACAGATTATTTCACTTATAATTCACTGTATCACAATTCCAGTGGGTCAGAAGTTTACATGCACTAAGTTGACTGTGCATTTAAACAGCTTGGAAAATTCCAGAAAATGATGACATGGCTTTAGAAGCTTCTGATAGGCTAATTGACAACATTTGAGTTAATTGGAGGTGTACCGGTGGATGTATTTCAAGGCCTACCTTCAAACTCAGTGCCTCTTTGCTTGACATCATGAGAAAATCAAAAGAAATCAGCCAAGACCTCAGAAAAAGTGTAGACCTCCACAAGTCTGGTTCATCCTTGGGAGCAATTTCCAAACGCCTGAAGATACCATGTTCATCTGTACAAGCAATAGTACGCAAGTATAAACACCATGGGACCACGCAGCCGTCATACCACTCAGGAAGGTGAGGTGTTCTGTCTCCTAGAGATGAACGCACTTTGGTGCGAAAAGTGCAAATCAATCCCAGAACAACAGCAAAGGACCTTGTGAAGATGCTGGAGGAAACAGGTACAAAAGTATCTATATCCACAGTAAAATGAGTCCTATATCGACATAACCTGAAAGGCCGCTCAGCTAGGAAGAAGCCACTGCTCCAAAACCACCATAAAAAGCCAGACTACGGTTTGCAACTGCACATGGGGACAAAGATCATACTTTTTGGAGAAATGTTCTCTGGTCTGATGAAACAAAAATGGAACTGTTTGGCCATAATGACCATCGTTATGTTTGGAAGAAAGAGGGAGGCTTGCAAGCCGAAAAACACCATCCCAACCGTGCAGCAACTGGGGTGGCAGCATCATGTTGTGGGGGTGCTTTGCTGCAGGAGGGACTGGTGCACTTCATAAAATAGATGGCATCATGAGGTAGGAAAATTATGTGGATATATTGAAGCAACATCTCAAGACATCAGTCAGGAAGATTAAAGCTTGGTCGCAAATGGGTCTTCCAAATAGATAATGACCCCAAGCATACTTCCAAAGTTGTGGCAAAATGGCTTAAGGACAACAAAGTGAAGGTATTGGAGTGGCCATCACAAAGCCCTGACCTCAATCCCATAGAAAATGTGTGGGCAGAACTGAAAAAGCGTGTGCGAGCAAGGAGGCCTACAAACCTGACTGAGTTACTCTAGCTCTGTCAGGAGGAATAGGCCAAAACTCACCCAATTTATTGTGGGAAGCTTGTGGAAGGCTACACGAAATGCTTGACCCAAGTTCAACAATTTAAAGGCGACGCTACTAAATACTAATTGAGTGTGTATGTAAACTTCTGACCCACTGGGAATGTGATGAAAGAAATAAAAGCTGAAATAAATCATTCTACTCTACTATTATTCTGACATTTCACATTCTTAAAATAAAGTGGTGATCCTAACTGACCTAAGACAGGGAATTGTTTAAAAAAACAGTTTAAATGCATTTGGCTAAGGTGTATGTAAACTTCTGATTTCAACTGTATGAGAGGAACTCACACTACTTCATTCCTCCTCTCTGTAGATCCATTCTACTGGGCGTGGTTATCTCAGGCTAAGGTTCCTTTCTCTGAGGAGATTAGGGACCTGGTTCTGCCAAAACTGACCGACCCCACCTTCATCAAAGACCTGGAGGAAGACCTCTACCAACTCTTTAAGGTTAGCAGGGGGTTTAATTTGCCTGTCCCCAGATATTTGTATTTCTGCCAGCTCTTATGGACAGCACAAACTTAACCTGGGACCAAGATTTTCATGGCCTTGATGTCACAACAAAGTTCTACTCTACTCCATTCTGTCATCCTCACAACACTTCTTGCATCATGCCAACGTTATTAAAGTAACATCTTGTCCTGTGTTCTCTACAGAAGGATCCAGGCTTTGACAGAAGACAGTTCCACAAACAGATAGCTGTGATGAGAGGACAGGTGAGTTGGTGGGGGAATACCTGGACATCTGAACAGTGTCAGTATTTGTCATTGTCTTCCTACTCAAATTAAATTGTGTTGGTCACATACACATATTTAGCAGATGTTATTGTGGGTGTAGCGAAATGCTTGTGTGCCTAGCTCCAACAGTGCAGTATTATCTAACAATTCACAACAATACACACATCTAAAAGTAAAGGAATGGAATTAAGAAATATATAAATATTAGGACGAGCAATGTCGGAATGGCATTGACTAAAATACAGTAGAATAGAATACAGTATATACATATGAAATGAGTAAAACATTGTGTAAACATTATTAAAGTGACCAGTGATTCCATGTCTATGTACATAGGGCAGCAGCCTCTAAGGTACAGGGTTGAGTAACCGGGTGGTAGCCAGCTAGTGATGGCTATTTAACAGTCTGATGGCCTTGAGATCACTATGGAGATCACTACAGAGCTATAGTCAGTGAACAGCATTCTTACATAGGTATTCCTCTTGTCCAGATGGGTTAGGGCAGTGTGTAGTGCGATGGTGATTGTATCGTCTGTGGATCTATTGGGGCGGTATGCAAATTACAGTGGGTATAGGGTGTCAGGTAGATGTGATATGATCCTTAAATAGCCTCTCAAAGCACTTCATGATGAGAAGTGAGTGCTACAGGGCAATAGTCATTTAGTTCAGTTACCTTAGCTTTCTTAGGTACAGGAACAATGGTGGACATCTTGAAGCAAGTGGGGACAACAGGCTGGGATAGGGAGAGATTGAATATGTCCATAAACACTCCAGACAGCTGGTCTACACATGCTCTGAGGACACGGCTAGGGATGCCGTCTGGGCCGATAGCCTTGCGAGGGTTAACACGCTTAAGTCTTACTCATGTCGGCCACGGAGAACGAGAGCCCACAGTCATGGGAGTGGGCCGCGTCGGTGGCACTGTGTTATCCTCAAAGCGGGCAAAGAAAGTGTTTAGCTTGTCCGGGAGCAAGACGTCGGTGTCTGCGACGTGGCTGGTTATCCTTTTGTAGTCTGTGATTGTCTGTAGACCCTGCCACATACGTCTCTTGTCTGAGCGGTTGAGTGGCGACTCCACTTTCTCTGTACTGACGTTTTGCCTGTTACACTAAGTGTGTGATGCTGAAGCTGTGTTTCTGTCACCAGATCTTGATTATGTAAATGTTTCTGTGTGTTTGCTTCCATCAGTTTGTGTAAACCTGTGCTGAAGCTCTGTGTTTGTCACCAGATCTTATATATGTGTGCTTGCTTCCATCTGTTTATGTTAAACTATGCTGAAGCTCCATATGTCTACCACCAGATCTTGAACCTGAGCCAGGCCCTGAAGGAGCGTAAGACCCCCCTACAACTGGTCCAGATGCCCCCAGTCATAGTGGAGACAGCCAGAGCACCACAGAGAGCCAATAGTGAGTCCTACACACAGAGCTTCCAGAGCAGGAAACCCTTCTTTACCTGGTGGTAGAGGAGGATGCCAAGTAGAAAAGGAGGTAAGAGGGGGAGTGAGGAGAGACTCGAGATGGAGGAAGACTGTATAGCACTGGAGCAGAAAGAGAGGATGGTGAGAAGCGAGACAGATGAAGAGTAGGGAGGAAGAATGGACCAGATTGAGAGACTGGAGAGGAGGAAGAAGCGCAACGTTCAAAAACATCTGCCTTACTTCAGTTTCATCAGCAAATAAAGCTCTTCCCTGCTCAAAGCCAATAGGAAGCCAGATATGTATATACCTTCCCTGGAACCCATCAGACACAGTTGTGCTGTAACTACAGACATGAGAGAGAGTAGTGTCAAAATTCAGAACGAATGTATCTTACAAATGATCTTTTTAAATAAATATAAAGGGGTAAAGAATGGTATGTTAAGACAGTTGGGTAGCCCTGCATTGGTAGTTGGCTGAAAGAGATGATTATAAAGACCCACAACTGTGAAAGGCTCCCACTGTGGCAGAGGTTAGGTTCCCATTGCCAATCGATGGTTGTATTTATTGTAACCAGTCACTGAAGGAGAATGCTAAGTATTTTTTTCTATCGTTACAAAATGTCAACATATGGTAGTCCAATCAAATTCAAGTGCACAGAATACCTTTTTACCTAAGGTTAAACATTTTAGCCCCAACTGGTCACTTTCCTTACCAAGTTACAGCCTTCTAGCATCTCTTATGGCCACTGAAGCATGACATTACCATGAACAGTATGGCCTGTAGCTAGCAAGCAGAGAAGAAGTCAAGTGTCCTGATATTTGTAGCTATAATCTTTATGGTCTGTTAGGGTTGCAACATTCCAGTAACTTTCTCAAAGTTACTAGGTTTTTCAGAAATCCTGGTTGGAAAATTACAGATTTCCTGCTTTTACCCTTCTGATTCCAGGAATCTTCCAACCAGAAAACCTAGGAATGTTGTGAAAGTTACTGTAATTTTGCAATCCTATGGTGGTATGTATGCATGTATGCTGCGGTCAGACATTCAGCATATTGGGCCTTATTTGAATGAGTGTCTTCCTTTGACCCACAAGAGCCTGACCACAGGAGGTTGGTGGCACCTTAATTGGGGAGGACGGGCTGGTGGTAATGGCTGGAGCGGAATGGTATTAAATAAAATGTTTCCATGTGATGCCGTTTGATGCCGTTCCATTTACTCCATTCCAGCCATAATTATGAGCTGTCCTCCCCTCAGCAGCCTCCACTGAGCCTGACTGAAGTAGCCTGGTTAAACCAGAATGAACGCAGCGCTCACCATTGTTTCACTTCATGAGTGCAGTGTTAAATATGGGTTAACCAGGCTATGACAGAAGGACCATGTTACAGGTGGTACTAACTACTCATACTGGGATTGAAGTTTGTACTGCAGATTGAACTGGGCCATGTTCATTAGGGCACACCGTGGGAAAATTTTTTGCAACAGAAAACAAAAATAAGCATGTCTTATTGGACAAGGCCAGATGGTACCTTCTGATTTCACTCCATTTTGGACACTTTTTATCCATTTAGTGCCTACTGAACTTAAACCAGGTAACAGTGTTGTGTTATGGGCATCTGCATGTGATGGCAGCCCTGTGGCGCCACCTATGGGACGACTGCAATGTACTCTGTCTCAGAAACGCACATTGCCTGTTTCCTCACATCTTGTTTATTTAATTGTACATTTCCTGCTGTAGTAACCAAACTGTTCTACTGATGTATTGTATTGACAATGCACAGGAGGTTGGTGGCACCTTAATTGGGGAGGGGCTCGTGGTAATGGATGGAGCGGAATGGGTGGAATGGTATCAAATACATGGTTTCCATGTGTTTGCCATTTCATTTACTCTGTTCCAGCCATTATGAGCTGTCCTCCCTCCGCAGCCTCCACTGATATGATTTGTACTGTATGTAATGTATTAAAGAATGAAATGCATAAAGAATTGTACTATTCCATTATCAAGGTTTCTTGTACTTTTCTTGCCTCATAGGTTGCATCCTGATTTTTCTACCCTTCTCCCAAAGTGTGCACTTGCACACTTTTCTAACATGGATTTAGCCATCGTGGAAACTCAATCCAGCCCATGCTTACACCAATCCCGTTTTTAAATCCATGACCGGGAGTGTCCAATTGCTGACTTCTAGAGAGGGCGGAGAATTGGGAGGCAGACTTGGTTGATTTATTTGAAAGGAATGTTGACCAAATCAGATCATTATTATGTATTGACTTCATCTTAGCCTACTATTTCCAGATAAACACCAGATAAAAAGGCAGGCAGATAAATAAAGCGTTACCTTTCGGTCTGCTGGTGTATGTCATTACACAGTTCAGTCGTGGACACTTGTGGCGGGCGAGCCACAGAAGAGTAATGTTATTCTCTGATGTCTCATTTTAACACGATCTGAAAGTTTTATAGAGAACCAAGGATTTGTTAGATTTTTAATTTTTTTTTACTGAAGATTGTGTTTGTTTCATATGATTTTGTTTAGCTTTTTGTGTTGTGTGTTTTTCATGTATAGTGTAATTGATGTGTGTATATAGATGGGTATAGCGAAATTGATGTGTGTGTGTATATAGACGGGTATAGTGTAATTGTTGTGTTCGTGCAGGGCTCATCCGTGAAAGAGACCACGGTTAAAAATGTAAAAAAACAGTGACTGTGTAGCTGAGCTAGCTGGCTTCTGATGCCGTTGGTTTCTGAGTAGAAACCGGTCTAAAATGTCAAGCGACACAAGCTCAACTGAGAGCCTGTGTGGGTACTAAAGGAGGAAACAGCGGTTCTACTGAGAGCCTGTGTGGGTACTAAAGGGGGAAACAGCAGATCTACTGAGAGCCTGTGTGGGTACTAAAGGGGGAAACAGCAGATCTACTGAGAGCCTGTGTGGGTACTAAAGGGGGAAACAGCAGATCTACTGAGAGCCTGTGTGGGTACTAAAGGGGGAAACAGCAGATCTACTGAGAGCCTGTGTGGGTACTAAAGGAGGAAACAGCGGTTCTACTGAGAGCCTGTGTGGGTACTAAAGGGGGAAACAGCAGATCTACTGAGAGCCTGTGTGGGTACTAAAGGAGGAAACAGCAGATCTACTGAGAGCCTGTGTGGGTACTAAAGGAGGAAACAGCAGATCTACTGAGAGCCTGTGTGGGTACTAAAGGGGGAAACAGCAGATCTACTGAGAGCCTGTGTGGGTACTAAAGGAGGAAACAGCAGATCTACTGAGAGCCTGTGTGGGTACTAAAGGGGGAAATAGCAGATCTACCTAGAATGTCTAAATGTTGACTTTCTTCTAAATCTCTCCTTTCCAGTTGAAATCAACAAATTTTCCTTTACTTTCTTTCTGTTGATGCACCTTGACATTTATGGTTCAAGGTTTGGTACGGGATGCTCATATGCAGTGCGAAAGAGTCACATGAGACAAACGAGTGTTTGGAACAACAGAGGCCATCAAATCTCCAGTTCCCCATCTTGTAGATCCAGTTTCAAATCAAATTGTATGAGTCACATGCGCCGAATACAACAGAGGTAGACCTTACAGTGAAATGCTTACTTACGAGCTCCTAACCAACAATGCAGTTTCAAAAAAACACAGATGAGATAAAGTAATTAAAGAGCAGCAGTAAAATAACAATAGCGAGACTATATACAGGGGGGTACCCAAATCAAATGTATTTATATAGCTCTTCTTACATCAGCTGATATCTCAAAGTGTTGTACAGAAACCCAGCCTAAAACCCCAAACAGCAAGCAATGCAGGTGTAGAAGCACGGTGGCTAGGAAAAACTCCCTAGAAAGGCCAAAACCTAGGAAGAAACCTAGAGAGGAACCAGGCTATGAGGGGTGGCCAGTCCTCTTCTGGCTGTGCCGGGTGGAGATTATAACAGCACATGGCCAAGATGTTCAAATGTTCATAAATGACCAGCATGGTCAAATAATAGTAATCATAGTAGTTGTCGAGGGTGCAACAAGTCAGTAACACAAGAGTAAGTGTCAGTTGGCTTTTCATAGCCGATCTTTGAGAGTATCTCTACCGCTCCTGCTGTCTCTAGAGAGTTGAAAACAGCAGGTCTGGGACAGGTAGCACGTCCGGTGAATAGGTCAGGGTTCCAGCAGGTCTGGGACAGGTAGCACGTCCGGTGAACAGGTCAGGGTTCCATAGCTGCAGGCAGAACAGTTAGAACTGGAGCAGCAGCACGGCCAGGTGAACTGGGGACAGCAAGGTGTCATCAAGCCAGGTAGTCCTGAGGCATGGTCCTAGGGCTCAGGTCCTCCGAGAGAGAGAAGGAAAGAAAGAAAGAAAGAGAGAATTAGAGAGAGCATATTTAAATTCACACAGGACACCGGAAAAGACAAGAGAAATACTCCAGATGTGACAGACTGACCCTAGCCCCCCGACACAAACTACTGCAGCATGAATACTGGAGGCTGAGACAGGAGGGGTCAGGAGACACTGTTCCCATACATAGTCAATGTGCGGGGCCACCGGTTATTTGAGGCAGTATGTACATGTAGGTAGAGTTATTGAAGTGACTATGCATAGATGACAACAGAGAGTAGCAGCGGTGTAAAGAGGGGTGGGGGGGGGGTTGGCACTGCAAATAGTCTGGGTAGCCATTTGGCTTGGGGTAGAAGCTGTTTAGAAGCTATATATATATATTTTTTTGAGCAGTGTATATATATATATACACTGCTCAAAAAAATAAAGGAAACACTTAAACAACACAATGTAACTCCAAGTCAATCGCACTTCTGTGAAATCAAACTGTCCACTTAGGAAGCAACACTGATTGACAATAAATTTCACATGCTGTTGTGCAAATGGTATAGACAACAGGTGGAAATTATAGGCAATTAACAAGACACCCCCAATAAAGGAGTGGTTCTGCAGGTGGTGACCACAGACCACTTCTCAGTTCCTATGCTTCCTGGCTGATGTTTTGGTCACTTTTGAATGCTGGCGGTGCTTTCACTCTAGTGGTAGCATGAGACGGAGTCTACAACCCACACAAGTGGCTCAGGTAGTGCAGCTCATCCAGGATGGCACATCAATGCGAGCTGTGGCAAGAAGGTTTGCTGTGTCTGTCAGCGTAGTGTCCAGAGCATGGAGGCGCTACCAGGAGACAGGCCAGTACATCAGGAGACGTGGATGAGGCCGTAGGAGGGCAACAACCCAGCAGCAGGACCGCTACCTCCGCCTTTGTGCGAGGAGGAGCAGGAGGAGCACTGCCAGAGCCCTGCAAAATGACCTCCAGCAGGCCACAAATGTGCATGTGTCTGCTCAAACGGTCAGAAACAGACTCCATGAGGGTGGTATGAGGGCCCGACGTCCACATGTGGGGGTTGTGCTTACAGCCCAACACCGTGCAGGACGTTTGGCATTTGCCAGAGAACACCAAGATTGGCAAATTCGCCACTGGCGCCCTGTGCTCTTCACAGATGAAAGCAGGTTCACACTGAGCACATGTGACAGACGTGAAAGAGTCTGGAGATGCCGTGGAGAATGTTCTGCTGCCTGCAACATCCTCCACCATGACCGGTTTGGTGGTGGGTCAGTCATGGTGTGGGGTGGCATTTCTTTGGGGGGATGCAAAGCCCTCCATGTGCTCGCCAGAGTTAGCCTGACTGCCATTTGGTACCGAGATGAGATCCTCAGACCCCTTGTGAGACCATATGCTGGTACGGTTGGCCCTGGGTTCCTCCTAATGCAAGACAATGCTAGACCTCATGTGGCTGGAGTGTGTCAGCAGTTCCTGCAAGAGGAAGGCATTGATGCTATGGACTGGCCCGCCCGTTCCCCAGACCTGAATCCAATTGAGCACATCTGGGACATCATGTCTCGCTCCATCCACCAACGCCACGTTGCACCACAGACTGTCCAGGAGTTGGCGGATGCTTTAGTCCAGGTCTGGGAGGAGATCCCTCAGGAGACCATCCGCCACCTCATCAGGAGCATGCCCAGGCGTTGTAGGGAGGTCATACAGGCACGTGGAGGCCACACACACTACTGAGCCTCATTTTGACTTGTTTTAAGGACATTATGTCAAAGTTGGATCAGCCTGTAGTGTGGTTTTCCACTTTAATTTTGAGTGTGACTCCAAATCCAGACCTCCATGAGTTGATAAATTGGATTTCCATTGATTATTTTTGTGTGATTTTGTTGTCAGCACATTCAACTATGAAAAGAAAAAAGTATTTAATAAGATTATTTCATTCATTCAGATCTAGGATGTGTTATTTTAGTGTTCCCTTTATTTTTTAGAGCAGTATATATATATATATATATATACACATACACAGTTGAAGTCAGAAGTTTACATACACCTTAGCCAAATTCATTTAAACTCAGATTCCTGACATTTAATCCCAGTAAAAAGTCCCTATCTTAGGTCAGATAGGATCACCACTTTATTTTAAGAATGTGAAATGTCAGAATAATAGTAGAGAGAATTATTTATTTCAGCAATTATTTCTTTCATCACATTCCCAGTGGGTCAGAAGTTTACATACACCCAATTAGTATTTGGGAGCATTGCCTTTAAATTGTTGAACTTGGGTCAAACGTTTTGGGTAGCCTTCCACAAGCTTCCCACAATAAGTTGGGTGAATTTTGGCCCATTCCTCCTCACAGAGCTGGCGTAACTGAGTCAGGTTTATCGGCCTCCTTGCTCGCATACGCTTTATCAGTTCGGCACACAAATTTTCTATAGGATTGAGATCAGGGCCTTGTGATGGCCACTCCAATTACCTTGACTTTGTTGTCCTTAAGCCATTTTCCCACAACTTTGGAAGTATGCTTGGGGTCATTGTCCATTTGGAAGATCCATTTGCAACCAAGCTTTAACTTCCTGACTGATGTCTTGAGATGTTGCTTCAATATATCCACATCATTTTCCTGCCTCATGATGCCATCTATTTTGTGAAGTGCACCAGTCCCTCCTGCAGCAAAGCACCCCCACAACATGATGCTGCCACCCCCCTGCTTCACGGTTGGGATGGTGTTCTTTGGCTTGCGAGCATCCCCCTTTTTCCTCCAAACATAATGATGGTCATTATGGCCAAATTGTTCCATTTTTGTTTCATCAGACCAGAGGACATTTCTCCAAAAAGTATGATCTTTGTCCCCATGTGCAGTTACAAACCGTAGTCTGGCTTTTTAATGTCGGTTTTGGAGCAGTGGCTTCTTCCTTGCTGAGCGGCCTTTCAGGTTATGTCGATATAGGACTCGTTTTACTGTGGATATAGATACTTTTGTACCTGTTTCCTCCAGCATCTTCACAAGGTCCTTTGCTGTTGTTCTGGGATTGATTTGCACTTTTCGCACCAAAGTATGTTCATCTCTAGGAGACAGAACGCGTCTCCTTCCTGAGCGGTATGACAGCTCCATGGTCCCATGGTGTTTATACTTGCGTACTATTGTTTGTACAGATGAACGTGGTGCCTTCAGGCGTTTGGAAATCGCTCCCAAGGATGAACCAGACTTGTGGAGGTCTACAATTGTTTTTCTGAGGTCTTGACTGATTTATTTTGATTTTCCCATTATGTCAAGCAAAGAGGCACTGAGTTTGAAGGTAGGCCTTGAAATACATCCACAGGTACACGTCCAATTGACTCAAATTATGTCAATTAGCCTATCAGAAGCTTCTAAAGCCATGACATTATTTTCTGGAATTTTCCAAGCTGTTTAAAGGCACAGTCAAATTAGTGTATGTAAACTTCTGACCCACTGGAATTGAGATAAGTGAAATAATCTGTCTGTAAACAATTGTTGGAAAAATGACTTGTGTCATGCACAAAGTAGATGTCCTAACCGACTTGCCGAAACTATAGTTTGTTCACAAGAAATTTGTGGAATGGTTGAAAAATTAGTTTTAATGACTCCAACCTAACTGTATGTAAACTTCCGACTTCAACTATATGTATGTATGTATGTATGTATGTATGTATATATATATATATATATATAACCTTTTATTTAACTAGGCAAGTCAGTTAAGAAATTCTTATTTACAATGACGGCCTACCCCGGCCAAACCCGGACGATGCTGGGCCAATTGTGCACCGCCCTATGGGACTCCCAATCACTGCCGGATATTATAGAGCCTCTTGCACTGAGAAGCAGTGCCATAGACCGCTGTGCCACTTGGGAGCCCAGCTGGGTCCTCCGCCGTGAACAACTCCTGCAGCTGACACAGATTCACGGTCACCTGTTTACCCACGGTAAATAAATTGCATACATAATTGGCAGTTTTATTTATTTAGACTCTTTTCAACCAGGTAAGTCATTGAGAAGTAAGAACACATTCTCTTTTACAGTAACTACAGCTGGCAGATTGAATGATTCCTAACCTTGATGCTTACCCTAACCTCACCTCCTTAGTTCTAACCTTACCTTAAAAACTTTCACCTGTCAATCCCTATGCTGAACCTTTACCTTTGGCTCTGCCGACTGAATATCCACATCTTAAATAATAACAAACTCACCCCGTCAGAGATGTTCCCTGAACCCGCCTTCCTACTCCTCCACTCTGGCAGACACCAGTGTGGAGGGCCCCGCCACCGTGGAGGAGGGAGACGGAGATGCTGCCTCCGCATCCATCCTCCCCAGCGGAGAGGCACCAAGAGTGGTGAGAAGATCCTGACAGATGGGCCTACCTGTGGAGGATATGAAAGGTTAGGGTTAAGGGCTAGCACTCACTCGTTGCATTTGCATTGTTTTCATGTGAGTTTGTTTCTAGGGGCAACTTGATCTTACTCAGAGGAATGACTGTGCTAGTTACAGACTTAGGATGGTGTGACTGAAGCATGTCCTGGCCAAGGAGAAACTCTGGGCCCTTATTTGTTTACTGGCCAGGTTATGGTTTAGGAAAACCTCCAGGCCCTTTGTAAGGGAAACACAGTGGGGTGCCAGGCAAGCTGCTGCCAGTCTACCTGTCCTTGATTGTTTAATCCTGCTTTGAGCAGCAGATAGAGGAACCCGGTCCATCCAGTCCCAATGACTATTACACTGCAGATGGTAAGAACCAGTCTACCGATACTGTAACTCTGGTAAGAACCAGTCTACCGATACAGTAACTCTGGTAAGAACCCGGCTACCGATACAGTAACTCTGGTAAGAACCAGTCTACCGATACTCTGGTAAGAACCAGTCTACCGATACTGTAACTCTGGTAAGAACCAGTCTACCGATACAGTAACTCTGGTAAGAACCAGTCTACCGATACAGTAACTCTGGTAAGAACCAGTCTACCGATACAGTAACTCTGATAAGAACCAGTCTACCGATACAGTAACTCTGGTAAGAACCAGTCTACCGATACAGTAACTCTGGTAAGAACCAGTCTACCGATACAGTAACTCTGGTAAGAACCAGTCTACCGATACAGTAACTCTGGTAAGAACCAGTCTACCGATACAGTAACTCTGGTAAGAACCAGTCTACCGATACAGTAACTCTGGTAAGAACCAGTCTACCGATACAGTAACTCTGGTAAGAACCAGTCTACCGATATAGTAACTCTGGTAAGAACCAGTCTACCGATACAGTAACTCTGGTAAGAACCCGTCTACCGATACAGTAACTCTGGTAAGAACCCGTCTACCGATACAGTAACTCTGGTAAGAACCAGTCTACCGATACAGTAACTCTGGTAAGAACCCGTCTACCGATACAGTAACTCTGGTAAGAACCAGTCTACCGATACAGTAACTCTGGTAAGAACCAGTCTACCGATACAGTAACTCTGGTAAGAACCAGTCTACCGATACAGTAACTCTGGTAAGAACCAGTCTACCGATACAGTAACTCTGGTAAGAACCCGGCTACCGATACAGTAACTCTGGTAAGAACCCGGCTACCGATACAGTAACTCTGGTAAGAACCAGTCTACCGATACAGTAACTCTGGTAAGAACCAGTCTACCGATACAGTAACTCTGGTAAGAACCAGTCATCTAATTAAGTCTGCTAGTCACACATGAAGAACTGGCACAGTGGCAGGCAGTGTAATGGTATTAGCAGAGTTATGTAAGGTACAGTAGTTACCTGGCTGTGTCACTAGGTCAACTGTAGCCTACTGGATGAAAGTAGGGCTCCGCTCCAATATCCACACTAGAATTCCATTTAAAAAATATGCCCAATACATTGCTCCATGTTAAGTTGTATGTTAGTGTGGTTATTTGGAAAGTAGCCATTCTCTCTCTCCACCATATGGAATTAGAAAGCATTTGATCTAATTCAGTTAATTCAGATTGTATGATAGGCCTGTCTACTGTGTTTCTGTTGAGGTTCTAGAATAGACGGCAACCTGAGAAAGTCACTTTAGAATGTTATGCACCGAAGGTGACTCACATCAACACATCAATAATTTAATTGAAATGTTGCACTAAGTAAAATATTGCATTAACCCTTGAACTGTCTCTTCTTGAAAAACAATTCACCTTAAAATTCCTATTACTAACAACTCAAATAAGAACTTCCCATTGTTTTTTTTCCAACTTCATGTTTATTTTGGAAATAACAAGAGTTCTACTAGGAGGTTGAGTCAAAGGAAGGTCATACCAGCAATGCCATATTTGAATGGAAATTTGCATAGCATTTGTGACCGACCACCTCGATTTGAAAGTGTTTTTATTTTTAATTTTTACATAGGATAAGAGATTCAGAGCTAGAAAATAGTATATCATACACTGCAGTTGAGGAACAAATGGGAAAGTAATTCTGCTTTTAAAGTTGATAAACTCGTAACCCCACTTTTGAGAAAATGGCCTTTGAATATTTTGGTACACCTACTGGAGAAGTCTTCTTTGTCTACACCCATTCAGAATCGTTCACACCCTCTTAAGCCTTAGCCCCACCCATCTCTTTAATGATTCACATGTGAGACCATGTGCTAAACAGTGAGTACGGTAGTTTTCTAACAAAAGATTTCAAGACTTGAGGCCGGTTTATACTACTTCTATCGACATGTCTGTATACAGTTGTCGCAGTGACATCATGAACATTCTATTGTCGTCCAACATCAAACATGTCGTTATGAAAAAGTATAAACACAAGAACAACAGGCTGCATGACAACATGCAGCCTGGGAGTCCAAAATAGAATAACTGTTGTTTTTTAACACCTATAAACCCATCTGTTTAAAAATGGATTCCGTATATGTCAATCTAGCAAACCAGGCAACTAAAATGACATTTTACCCCTTTTTTGTGATATCCAATTGGTAGTTACAGTCTTGTCCCCATCGCTGCAACTCCAGTACGGACTCGGGAGAGGCGAAGGTCGAGAGCCATGCGTCCTCCGAAACATGACCGTGCCAAGCATCACTGCTTCTTGACACACTGCTCACTTAACCCAGAAGCCAGTCGCACCAATGTGTCAGAGGAAACACTGTACACCTGGCAACCGTGTCAGCGTGCATGCGCCCGGCCCATCACAGGAGTCGTTAGAACGCAATGGGACAAAGACATCCCGGCCGGCCAAACCCTCCCATAACGTGGATGACGCTGGGCCAATTGTGCGCCGCCTCATGGGTCTCCAGGTTGCAGACAGCTGCAACACAGCCCGGGATCTAACCTGAATCTATAGTGACGCCGCTAGCATTGCGATGCAGTGCCTTAGAGACCGGGCAACAACCTCTCCCTCAAAGTCAGTGAAACAAAGGAGCTGATCGTGAATTGCAGGAAACGGAGAGCTGAGCACACCACCATTCACATCGACAGGGCTCTAGCTGAGCGGGCCGAGAGCTTCAAGTTCCTCTGTGTCAACATCACTAAGGATCCATCATGCTCCAAACACACCAACAAAGTCGTGAAGAGGGCACAACAACGCCTCTTCCCTGCAGGAGTCTGAAAAGATTTGTCATGGGCTCTCAGATCCTGAAAAAGTCCTACAGATGCACCATTGAGAGCATCTTGACTGGCTGCATCGCTGCTTCATATGGAAACTGCATGGCATCCGACGGCAAGGCACTACAGAGGGTAGTGCGGATGGCCCAGGACCTCTATACCAGGCGGTGTCAGAGGAAGGCCCTAAAACTGTCAAAGACTCCAGCCACCCAAGTCAAATACTGTTCTCTCTGCTACCGCACGGCAAGAGGTACCGATGCTCCAAGTCTGGAACCTACAGGACTCTGAACAGCTTCTACCCCCAAGCCATAACACTGCTAAATAGTTAGTCTGGGTAGCTATTTGGTTAACTTCTATATTTAACTATCTGCATTTACCCTTTTTGTGCTAAAACAAATTGGACAGAAGAGCGCAGTGACTTTCAACATGGCAGGGTCATAAGATACCACCTTTCCAACAAGTCATTTCGTCAAATTTCTGCCCTGCTAGAGCTGCCCTGGTCAACTGTAAATGCTGTTATTGTGAAGTGGAAATGTCTAGGAACAACAACGACTCAGCTGTGAAGTGGTAGGCCAAACAAACTCACAAAGGGACCGCCGAGTGCTGAAGCGCATAGCACGTACAATTAGTCAGTCCTCGGTTGTAACACTCATTACCCAGTGAGTGTTGGAGCAGGGAAACACGTTCTCTGAAGTGATGAATCACACTTCCCCATCTGGCAGTCCGACGGATGTATCTGGGTTTGGCAGATGCAAAGAGAACGCTACCTCCCTGAATGCATAGTGCCAACTGTAAAGTTTGGTGGAGAAGGAATAATGGTCAAGGGCTGTTTTTCATGGTTCGGGCTAGGCCCCCTTTGTTCCAGTGAAAGGAAATCTTACTGCTACAGCATACAATGACATTCTAGATGATTCTGTGCTTCCAACTTTGTGGCAACAGTTTGGGGAAAGCCCTTTCCTATTTCAGCATGACAAGTTCCATACAAAAATAGTTGGTTGAGACTGGTGTGGAAGAACATGACTGGCCTGCACAGAGCCCTGACCTCAACCCCATCGAACACCTTTGGGATGAATTGGAACGCCGAACAGCCAGGCCTAATCGCCCAACATCATTGCCCGACCTCACTAATGCTCATGGCTGAATGGAAACAAGTCCGCGCAGCAATGTTCCACCATCTACTGGAAAGCCTTCCCAGAAGAGTGGAGGCTGTAATAGCAGCAAAGGGGAACCAACTCCATATTAATGCCCATAATTTTGGAATGAGATGTTCGACCAGCAGGTGACCACTTACTTTTGGTCATGTAGTGTATAACCCTCAATGACCTTGTACCCCTTGTAAATAACCACATTATCATTACTCATTGTGTATCTATTATTACATGTTTTACTTTTATTATTTCTCCATTTTCTTTCTCTCTGCATTGTTGGTAATCATTTCAATGTTAACCCACACCTGTTGTTTACGAAGCATGTGACAAATACATTTGATAGGTGATCTTTCTTAAGGCTAGGCGTCCCGCTAGCGGGACAACTTCCGGTGAAACTGGAGGGCGCGCAATTCAAATAAATAATCCTAAAAATAATGGATAGTAAACATTTAGGAACATACAAGTGTCTTATATCGGTTAAAAACGTACATTCTTGTTAATCTAACTGCACTGTCCGATTTACAATAGGCTTTACAGCGAAAGCATGCATGCGATTGTTTGAGGACGGCGCCCCACATCAAAATATTTTCCCACTGGTTTCACAAATTCACAAATAGCGATTAAATATTCACTTACTTTTTGAAAATCTTCCTCTGATTGTCATCCAAAGGGTCCCAGCTACAACATGTTGTGTTGTTTTGTTAGATAAAATCCTTCTTTATATCCCAAAAAGTCTTTAGTTGGCACCATTGATTTGAGTAATCCGATCGTTCAACATGCCAAGATAGGATTCCGAAAATCTTCCCCTAAACTTTGTTTCAACAACTCAAAATACGTTTCTATTTAATCCTCAGATACCCTAAAATGTAATTAAACTATAATATTTCACACGGAAGGAAGTATGTTCAATAGGAAAACGATATTAGTAGGTGCGTGTCCTCTTCCTCGCACGCATACATGAATTTCCAAGTCTATCCCTGTGGTAAAACGCATTATTCTTCCTCATTTTGGAAGAAACAAGCCTGAAACCTTGAACATAGACTGCTGACACCCAGTGGAAGCCATAGGAATTGCATCCTGAGAGCTAGATTTCAGAATGACCCTATACTTTCCACTGTAAGAGCATGGGCTCTCAAAAAAGAAAATTCTGGATGGTTTGCCCCTAAACAAGGCAGTTAACCCACTGTTCCTAGGCTGTCACTAAAAATAAGAATTTGTTCTTATCTGACTTGCCTAGTTAAATAAAGGTTAAAAAATGCACAGATAGGACTCCAGTAATTATGCTGCAATAGTTTGTGTCGGTGGGCTAGGGTCAGTCTGTTATATCTGGAGTATTTCTCCTGTGTCCTGTGTGAATTTAAGTATGCTCCCTCTAATTCTCTCTCTTTCTCTTTCTCTTCTCTCAGAGGACCTGAGCCCTAGGACCATGCCTCAGGACTACTTGGCCTGATGACTCCTTGCTGTCCCCAGTCCACCTGGACGTGCTGCTGCTCCAGTTTCAACGGTTCTGCCTGCGGCTTCGGAACCCTGACCTGTTCACCAGACGTGCTACTTTGTCCCGGACCTGCTGTTTTCGACTCTCTCTCTCTACTGCACCTGCTGTCTCTAACTCTGAATGATTGGCTATGATAAGCCAACTGTCATTTACTCCTGAGGTGCTGACCTGTTGCACCCTCTACAACCACTGTGATTATTATTATTGACCCTGCTGTTCATCTGTGAACGTTTGAACATCTTGGCCATGTTCTGTTATAATCCCCACCCGGCACAGCCAGAAGAGGACTGGCCACCCCTCAGAGCCTGGTTCCTCTCTAGGTTTCTTCCTGGGTTCCTGCCTTTCTAGGCCTGGTTCCTCTGTAGGTTTCTTCCTAGGTTCCTGCCTTTCTAGGGAGTTTTTCCTTGTGACCGTGCTTCTACATCTGCATTGCCTGCTGTTTGGGGTTTTAGACTGGGTTTCTGTATAGCACTTTGGGACATCGGCTGATGTAAAAAGGGCTTCATAAATACATTTGATTGATTAATTGATTGATTGACTGCAAATTTCAACCATATGTGTATCAAAGCATCTGGTCATATGTACACAGGTTTAATTGGCATGCAGATATGTGACAATCAAAGACAATTATGCAGTTTTGCAAATATGTCCAAGAAAGTCTGAAAAAGTAAACGTGTTTGTTTATTTTTCTTTTGTTAGTCTGCATCAAAACATACATATTTGGACTCCTTTTGTGTAAAGGTATGAGGCCAGAAACTACTGTGCATTTCAGCTGCAAACAAAGGGTTTTGGAAATTAGTCTTCCACCCAGCCAATATAGGTCAAGGATAGTCTCGTGCGTAAAAGCCGAATACACAACTCTGGAATAACAAATACTATAGGAAACACGGTCTTACCCTAAAACGATAGTGTCACGTTGTTCTTATGCTTTTTCCAATATCATTTGCTCTATGTTATTTTGTTCTGTCCTGCACTGCGGTATATCCGGTCAATTATGGATAATAAAGGACCTTTGACTTATCGATAGCTCTGTGCACTTGGTGTTGTTGTCAATTGGCCGCACTCTGTAGTTTTGTCATCTCGGGTCGACACCACTGTGCATATCTACCAATGAGAACGGACATGGTAATTAACCCCACCTTATAGGGCCGGATGGAATGTTTTCTCGAGCAATCAGAGTTTGTGGGCGGGGCAGGGTGTGAAGATCCGCCCCTCGGCCACGTAGTTAATCTATTGACGTCAATGCTCCTGGCAAGAAGCAGTGTGTGAGGGGCTTGACGATTATGTGTGAGACAAAAATCACTCCCCTACAGCGTGTGTGTGTGCCTTTGCCTGCTTGGGTACGGAATGTCCCTGTAGTGTATGGCATCTCCCTGTGCGCACTAACTTCCCACTTTCACAGCAGGTTACAAGATTGCAAGAGTTGAATGCACTCATGACATAAAACGGTATAATTGTGCATCATCTACAAGGGACATGGCGTCATGCTGACATTTAGAAACCCACGTGAACTCGTCATCTTTAGGTTGCCATTATGTGTTCTGCCCTGAAGTCAACGCACTCAGCAACCGATGGAAGACTATTGATTACTGCACGACTTTTGGCTTCATGACCCCCAGCCTGACCTGACCTAATCATATCTACAATGATCAGACTGACATGTTGCATCATATCTTGGAAGGCTATAGTGTAATGTGTATTACCTATGCCCTGTGTGTGTGTTATGTGATGTGTGTATGACCTAGTTAAATAAAGGTTAAATATTTTTTTCCAATTTTTAATGGCATATAAAATATTGTGTACAATTAGGCTATGTGTGTTGTGTGTTTGTTCAGTGTAAGTCTGTATGTGTGTGCGTGCGTTCACGCGTGAGCATGCACAGTATGTCAAATCAAATCTGTGTGTGTGTGTGTGTGTGTGTGTGTGTGTGTAGGCCACCAAGGGGCAGCAGAGTGCATCAGAAGGATTAGTAACCTCGGAAGGTTTATAGTGTAATGTGTATTATCTATGCCCTGTGTGTCTGTGTGTGTGTGTGTGTGTGTGTGTGTGTGTGTGTGTGTGTGTGTGTGTGTGTGTGTGTGTGTGTGTGTGTTATGTTAAGGGGCATCAGAGTGCTTCAGAAGGATTAGTAACCTCTTGGAAGTAACCTACTGCTGGAGATTATTTGAGAACCAGGGGAGGAGCCTTTCACTAGCGAAGTGTCTCCTCATAAAACAGGAAAACAGACTCACTAAACATTTCTGACACTCAGCCAACTCTCAAGATTCTTTCAAGGCAAACAGTTATTATTGTCTGCTCTATTCTTATGCATCACATTCCAAGGTTTTGGCTCCACTCTGAAAACAGCATGTTTGTCTCAGCCACATAATGTTGTCTTTTTGACAACTTGGCAGGAAAAAGTGTATGGTTTAGTCAAACTCTGTCATCCTTTTAATCAACTTCAATACTGCCAGCTAACCAAACACATTGTTGTATTAACGTTGTCAAGAAAACTGTTTCAGGAGTGTGAACACATTTAATGCGCTTAAAGAACAGAGATTGATGAGGAACAAAGAGATTAACATGAATCAAACAAACTCTCAGCAAACTCTGTCTCTCTCAATTCAGTTCAATTCAATTTAAATTCAAGGTGCTTTGGCATGGGAAACATATGTTAACATTGACAAATAATCTCACACACACACACACGCACACACACACACACACACACACACAATAGGACAGGCAGAGAGTGAGAGAGAGAACAAACACCATTGTAAATACAACCCATATTTATGTTTATTTATTTTGCCTTTTGTACTTCAACTATTTGCATATTGTTACAACACTGTACATAGTCGTAATATAATATTTTAAATGCTTATATTATTTTGTGAGTGTGATGTTTACTGTTCATTTCTGATTGTTTTCCACTTTTGGTTATTATCTATTTCACTTGTTTTGGCAATGTAAACATATGTTTCCAATGGCAATAACGTCCTTTGAATTGAATTGAGAGGAGGAGCGGTCTTTGAATTTGAATCCGTCCCCCTTTCGGTTTCCTACCCCAACCCCCGAGAGAGACGGAGAGAGAGAGGGGGGGGAGTGGAAAGGAAACGGAAAAGACGAAACACACACAATCCTCCTAATTTCAAAACCCCGGGCTGTGCAGAAGAAAAGACAACTCGCTGACAAATTGTACACTTCTAACCACCTATTTATTTGTCAATCTACCCTCCCTTTTACTTTTCCGTTTTTTTCTGTCCTTATTATCAGTCGGTGGTAGATTGAACTCCCCTGCTCTACTAAGTAAAAGGTCCCAGTGTTCGCTGGAGCAGAGATGCCCCCCCAGCCGGAGGTGAGCACAAATTTCCGGGACTTCCTCAAGAGTTTTCTCGGCATCATCCGAATTCTCCAAATCCTATTCGGAGCTGGACTATGGGTCACAATCGCGGCCAACAAATACGAAGGCTCCATCCACTTCGTCCTGTTCGTGGCAGTCCTCTTCTGGCTCCTCACCCTCGCCGCCTTTTTCATCACTCTCCTGGACAAGCAGGACCTCGTCCCCATCTTGGGAGGGGACCGGTGGTTGCTTAGCAACCTTGTTCACGACATCGCGGCCGCGGTGCTGTATCTACCGGCGATCGGCGTCATGATCTACAAAACGGAGCGGTACGCATACTGCAACCTGGAGCAATACAAACACAACTGCCTGTATAAAGTCTACCTGGCTGCCGCCGTGTTCGCATGTCTGGGCGCTGTGGTGTATCTTGTCTCGGCGGTGTATATGGGATGTAGGAAGTGCCGGGGTGAGCAGACGGTGGTTTGAGAGAGAGAGAAGGGAGGACAGAGGGGAACAGAGTGGACTGGTGGAGGGAGGCAAGAGCTTTCCCTGGATAGGGGAGAGGGCACGGGTGGAGAGGGGGTATTTTATGTCCTCCAAAACTGAGTGTCTTCTTGGCTCAAACTCCTACAGGTTTGTCCATATTCTGTTCCGTAATTTAAAGTCAGTATCATTTCAGTAGCTTACCAAAGTATATATTTTATATTTTTGTCTGTGTTTTTTTGTTGGACTATAATACTTTTTTGGTAGGCCTACTCCAGTGTTTTTGTTTTG
The DNA here is from genome assembly GCF_965601325.2 of Salmo salar. NCBI lineage: Eukaryota > Metazoa > Chordata > Actinopteri > Salmoniformes > Salmonidae > Salmo > Salmo salar. The sequence goes on along the minus strand of NC_138318.1, from coordinate 28,079,056 downwards.
ACTGACAACATTCCAAAGCTCTGAGAAGTCCAGTCCAGGCATGGACGTGCTATCTGTGCCTTTAAAAACAAATACCTTATGCTTTTCAGCCTACAACAAGCTGTAATAGCAAGGACATGAGATTATATGCCTTTGATATGAAAATAACTGCACCATATTTGTTGCTAATGTTTTTAAGTGTTTTTTTTAGCAAGAAAGAATCCTTGTCTATATCAAAAACAAAACCAACTCTGTTCCTAATTAAAGTGTCCTTCATGTTAAGACCAAATGTTGATGCATTAAAACCAATGTCAGGGTTCTCTTCTTTGGTAATAACACTGTCATTAATGATTTCTGCTTGTAGGGCCAGATATGATTTATAGAAGTATCTTATTGCTAGCACTATTATTATCATTATTTTGCAGTAATAAGCCTAGGCCCAGTGCTTGTCTTGGGCAGGAGTTCACTGGAGCTGAGTACCAGCATCAATGTTCTGCTGCTTGAGCTCCTGTTCCTATTATAGAATATTAGCTCAAAAGCATTATGGAGCTCCTGCACCTACATATAAAGTGTACCGGCACACATAATGAGTACCGGAACCTATTTCAGTCCAAGTCAAGCATTGCCTACAGTAATCCTGTTTGTTTTCAATAATAACAATTTCCAGAGTTTTTTCTAATCTGAAAAGTATGCCTCTGCAAACTCTGTCTGGCCCTACTTTTATGTGTGTGTGTCTATGTGAGTGTGTGTGTTCAAGTGCAGATTATGGTGATGGTTTCCCAAACGAGAGCCAGATTGGTGTGGGGAGCAGATTGGGGTGGGGAGCCCTCAGCTACTTCCTGTCTGAGACAAACTGGCTTAACCAATCAGCAGGGGTGGCTGGGATGCCACACAGCCACATGAAAGACAGAAGAGTGTGTGCCTTTACCCTGTAATCACTGCCTCTGTGACTGGAACTGTGTATGTGTGTGGGTATGTATTTATGTGATTATTGTTATATCTGAGTGTGTGTGTGTGTGTGTGAGACAGAGAGAGAGATAAAGATCATAGTGATTGGGAAAGTGGCAGTTCTTACAGGAATTAACGGTGGGGGTTTAGGGTGTGTATGTGGAGGGGGAGGGAGGAGAAGGGTTGATGATTAGTGATGTAGAAGTGGTCTGCAGGGAGATGAGATGAGTAGTGGTCTATTCCTGGCAAACACACATTTCCTGCTAACTTCCTCCTCAGAGAGCAAAAAGAAACAAAGCATGACAATGAAGCAGAAATAAATCCAGCCACAGAGTGTATGACACAGCCTAAACCTAGTGGACACATGTTCTGTGCTGAGCCAGAGAGACATGAAGGAAGAGATGTGAAAATGTTGGAACAGGACCCATGTTCTGTGCTGAGCCAGAGAGACATGAAGGAAGAGATGTGAAAATGTTGGAACAGGACCCATGTTCTGTGCTGAGCCAGAGAGACATGAAGGAAGGGAAGGATGTAGGAAGCGATATTTACATTTTGGAACAGGACCCATGTTCTGTGATGAGCCAGAGAGACATGAAGGAAGAGATGTGAAAATGTTGGAACAGGACCCATGTTCAGTGCTGAGCCAGAGAGACATTATTAAGAAAGGGAGGGATGTAGGAAGCGATTTTTACATTTTGGAACAGGACCCATGTTCTGTGATGAGCCAGAGAGACATGAAGCAAGGGAGGAAGGAAGCATTGTGAAAATGTTGGTTGCTGAGCCCTGAGTAGACTAGAGGACATGAAACACAAGATGGAATGGTAAGGCTAATGTTGAACAGATGCATTGCAGGGATATAAAGTATGTGTGTGTGTGTGTGTGTGAGAGAGAGAGAGTCATAAGTGATGGGTCTGCAGCACAGGCCAAGCAAACAGCTCAGATAGAAACAAAGTAGATCCTTCCTTCCTCAATAAGACCTGCTAACTCCACCCCTCCTACACTCACAACTTCAATCAGTAACAAATACCTTTCATTTGATCCCTTACAATGGTCCTCTTCCCAAATGTACAGTTATGTGCATCTGATTTGTTTTTGGGGAAACGGACAGCTTTGCTTGTGTTCCATAAAGGAGTTGTCGTTTTCTCAAATTTTCTCTCCAGTCAGAAGCAGATATTTTGACTCAGCCATGTATGGACTGACTGTAAGAGCAAGACACTGTGCCTCAGAGCGTCTGCCAAGGAACTAAGTGTAATGTGTGTCGGAGCTGCTGCCTAGTGTTTCAGAACATGGGTGAGTGAGAGAGAGAGAGAGAGAGAGAGAGAGAGAGAGACATTGGACAGATGTGGAATAGAGTGAGATTATGTTTTACCATCTTAACTAAGAAATAAAGAAGGGGATTAGGACAGAGACGGAGGGAGAAGAAGAAAGACGGGGACGAGAGAGAGATAGACTGTGAGGAAAATATAAAGAGTGAGAGAGAATGAGTGAATGAGAGCATTTGTGACAGAGAAACCCTGGGAGAAGGGCACTTCAACACATATAAAGCCAGACAGATTAGTTAGAGTGCCAGCCCAGTGATATTTACTCTGGCTACTCAACCAGAGAGACATTTCCTGTATGGACTCAAACTGGACAAGAGTAGACTGGGCGAGACCAGTTAACACTTTAATGGTCTCGATCTCTCTCAATTAAATTAAATTCAAAGGGGTTGGGAACATATGTTTACATTCCCAAAGCAAGTAAATAGATAAAACAAAAGTAAAATAAACAATAAAAATGAACAGTAAACATTACACTCACAAAAGTTCCAAAGGAAAAGAGACATTTCAAATGTCATATTATGGCTGTACAGTGCCTTCGGTAAGTATTCAGACCCCTTGACTTTTTCCACATTTTGTTACGTTACAGCCTAATTCTAAAATGGATAACAAAAAAAAGAAGCTCAGCAATCTACACACAATAACCCATAATGACAAAGCGAAAATAGGTTTTTAGAAATTTTTGCACATTTATTAAGAATAAAAAACTGAAATACCTTATTTACATAAGTATTCAGCCCCTTTGCTATGAGACTCGAAATTGAGCTCAAGTGCATCCTGTTTCCTTTGATCATCCTTGAGATGTTTCTACAACTTGATTGGAGTCCACCTGTGGTACATTCAATTGATTGGACAAGATTTGGAAAGGCACACACCTGTCTATATAAGGTCCCACAGTTGACAGTGCATGTCAGAGCAAAAACCAATGCATGAGGTTGAAGGAATTGTCCGTAGAGCTCTGAGACAGGATTGTGTCAAGGCACAGATCTGTGGAAGGGTACCAAAACATTTTTACATCATTGAAGGTCCCCAAGAACACAGTGGCCTCCATCATTCTTGGAAGAAGTTTGGAACCACCAAAACTCTTCCTAGAGCTGGCCTCCTGGCCAAACTGAGCAATAGGGGAGAAGGGCCTTGGTCAGGGAGGTGACTAAGAACCCGATGGTCACTCTGACAGAGCTCTACAGTTCCTCTGTAGAGATGGGAGAACCTTCCAGAAGGACAACCATCTCTGCAGCACTCCACCAATCAGGCCTTTATGGTAGAGTGACCAGACTGAAGCCACTCCTCAGAAAAAGGCACATGACAGCCACTTGGAGTTTGCCAAAAGGCACCTACAGACTCTCAGACCATGAGAAACCAAGATTGAACTCTTTGGCCTGAATGCCAAGTGTCACATCTGGAGGAAACCTGGCACCATCACTACGGTGAAGCATGGTGGTGGCAGCATCATGCTGTGGGGATGTTTTTCATTGGCAGGGACTGGAAGACTTGTCAGGATCGAGGCAAAGATGAACAGAGCAAAGTACAGAAAGATCCTTGATGAAAACCTGCTCCAGAGCACTCAGGACCTCAGACTGGGATGAAGGTTCACATTCCAACAGGACAACGACCCTAAGCACACAGCCAAGACAACGCAGGAGTGGCTTCCGGACAAGTCTCTGAATGTCATTGAGTGGCCCAGCCAGAGCCCGGACTTGAATCCGATTGAACATCTCTGGAGAGACCTGAAAATAGCTGTGCAGCAACACTCACCATCCAACCTGACAGAGCTTGAGAGGATCTGCAGAGAAGAATGGGAGAAACTCACCACATACATGTGTGCCAACTTGTAGCATCAAACCCAAGAAGACTCAAGGCTGTAATCGCTGCCAAAGGTGCTTCAACAAAGTACTAAGTAAATGGTCTGAATACTTATGCAAATATGATATTTCAGTAGAATTATTATTTTTTAATTAGCACACATTTTTCTAAAAGTCTGTTTTCACTTTGTCATTATGGGGTATTGTGTGTAGATTGCTAAGGATATTTTTTTATTCAATCCATTATAGAATAAGGCTGTAATGTAACAAAATGTGGAAAAAGTCAAGGGGTCCGAGTACTTTCCAAAGGCACTGTATATGTTAAAGAGCGTGGGGCTCAAGCTGCATCCTTGTCTCCCCCCCACGGCCTTCTGGAAAGAAATGTGTGTTTTTTGCCAATTTTAACCATGCACTTGTTGTTTGTGTACATGGATTTTATATTGTCGTATGTTTATCCCCAACACCCCTTTCTATCAATTTATTTAGCAGACTCTCATGCCAAATTTTACATTTAACCTTTATTTAACTAGGCAAGTCAGTTAAGAACAAATTCTTATTTACAATGATGGCCTACACCGGCCAAACCCGGACAATGCTGGGCCAAATGTGCGCCGCCCTATCGGACTCCCAATCACGGCCAGTTGTGATACAGTCTGGATTCGAACCAGGGTGTCTGTAGTAACGCCTCAAGCACTGAGATGCAGTGCCTTAGACCGCTGTGACACTCGGGATCTCAACAAAGCAGCAGGTAGCCTAGTGGTTAGAGTGTTGAGCCAGTAACTGAAAGGTTGCTAGATCGAATCCCCGAGCTGACAAGGTAAAAATCTGTTGTTCTGCCCCTGAACAAGGCAGTTAACCAACTGTTCCTAGACTGTCATTGTAAATGAGAGTTTGTTCTTAACTGACTTGCCTAGTTAAAGCAAAAATCAACAAAGCATGAGAAGATTTTGCCTTTGTTTGTTTGTCAATTAGGGTGTGCAGGGTGAATATGTGGTATGTGGTATGGTAAATATAGCCAATTGGAAATTTGATCAGGGGTAGAAGGGGCATAAACTGGGTTCTATAGGGTCTGGCTAGGGTTTGTTTGGGGAAGGGTCGACTGGTTGGGGTGGGGATGTGTCTCTCTCTCCATGTCCCCTCTACCTGTCTTTTCTCTATCTGTCTCTCCCCGTCTGTCTCTTCCTGTCTGTCTCTCCCTGTCTGTCTCTCTCAAACCCCTAAAAACTAGTGCAGAGTGAAACAAGTCCTAAAGGATAGGGAGAGACAGTGAAGTACTGTATCTTACAAAAAATATTACTGTTGCTATGGACTGACATCAACTAGCTGAATGACTGATAGGGATGTGTTGTCGGCCATTTTCTGCCAAGAAATATAAAATGGACTTCATCATTCCAAATGGCCCACAATGACTCGACTGTGATTCACAGCTATAATTACATCACTGGCAGGCTTTCTGATTCAGAGTGGTTGGGTTAAATGCGGAAGATACATTACGGTTGAATGCATTCTGTTTTGCAACTGACTAGATACCCCCTTTCCCTTTCAGTATCTTCAAGAACATGAACAAAGTGCCATCTGTCTCTCTATTTGGGAATTTCTGTGCCCATATTAACGAATCATACCCAGAGTAGGAGTGCTGATCTAGAATCAGTTTAGCACTTTTTCTCACAATGAATAAGATACGCTTTATGAACATGGGCCCTCATCCTAGATCAGCTGTACCTGGGTCTGTGCAGAAGAAAAAACAACTGACAAATGTTACACTTCTAACCACCTATTAAGCAATCTATCCTCCTTTTTTCTATATTTTATTTGAGTCGGTGTTAGATTGAAAGCCCCTGCTCTACTCAGTAAAAGGACCCAGTGTTTTCCAGAGCAGAGATTCCCCCCCCCCAACCAGCCGGAGGTGAGCAAACATTTCCGGGACTTCCTTAAGACTTTTCTCAACTTCATCCAAATCCTCCAAATCCTATTCTGAGCTGGACTTTCGTCTTGTTCGTGGCAGTGCTCTTTCTGGCTCCTCAACCTCACCTCCTTCTTCATCACCCTCCTGGACAAGCAGGACCTCGTACTCATCTTGGGAGGGCAACCTAATTCACGACATGGCAGTCGCGGTGCTGTATCTACCAGTGATTGGCGACATGATCTAGAAGACCAGGCGGTACGCATACTGCAACCTGGAGCAATACAAACTCTACTGCCTGCCTGTATAAAGTATACCTGGCTGCCGCCGTGTTTGCATTGTGGTGTATTTTGTCTCGGTGGTATATGTGGGCTGTACGAGTAAGGGATGGGGGACTAGGGGAGGGAGGCAGGAGGTCTCCCAGGATATGGGAGAGGAGGGGGGGTATTTTCTGGACCCCAAAGATAAGGGAGTGTCCTCTTGTCTTCTTGGTTCAAATTCCTACAGGTTTGTCCATATTTTGTTCTGTAATTTAATGTCAGTATTAATTTATTAACTTCTCAAAGTATATCTTTTATAATTTAGTGTGTTTTTTTATATGGCAGCAAGCTATCAACCAAAAAACTATTTTTTAAATTTGTTTTTGGGGGGGGGAGGGCGTGACAAGAATCATTTTTGGTAGGCCTAGTCCAGTGTTTTTGTTTGGACTGGCAACAACATTCCAATGCTCTGAGCAGTCGTCAGGGCATGGGCGTATTATCTGTGCCTTTACAAACACATCACTTATGCTTTGCAGCCTACAACAAGCTGTAATGGCAAGGACATGAGATTACATGCCTTTGATATGAAAATAACTACACCAAATTTGTTGGCAAGAAAGAATCCATGTCTATATCAAAAACAAAACCAACTCTGTTCCTAATTATTCCTGAAATGTCCTCCATGTTAAGGCCAAATATATTAAAACCAATGTCACTGAACACCAGAGACAGGGTTCTCTTCTTTGGTAATAACACCCTCATTAATTAACATTCTACATTTGACATTTTTTTGTCAGTGCAGAGAGCCTCCGAGACATAGAGAAGAGCAGTCTCAGTTGAGTGACCTGTCTTGAAGCCTGACTGGTTAGGGTCAAGAAGATCGTTCTGGGAGAGATAACGAGAAAGTTGATCAGAGACAGCACGCTCAAGTGTTCTGAAAAGAAAAGAAAGAAGGGATACAGGTCTATCGTTTTTGACGCCAGATGAGTCGAGTGTTGGTTTCTCGTCAGGAGGGGAGAGACTCAGGCCATATTGAAGTCAGAGGGGACGTAGCCAGTAGTCAGAGATGAGTTGATGAGGGAAGTGAGGAATGGGAGAAGGTCTCCAGAGATGGTCTGGATAAGGGGATGGGGTCGAGCAGGAAGTTTGTCGGGTAGCCAGACCTCACTAGTCGCAGGATGTCATCTGGAGAGAGAGGGGAGAAAGAGCTCAAGGTGTAGGGTAGTTCTGTGTGAGTGAGATCAGTGGGCTCAATCGCTGGGAAGCCACTGAAGAGTTGTGCCTTTACTCTGTAATCACTGCCTCTGTGACTGGAACTGTGTATGTGTGTGGGTACGTATTTATGTGATTATTGTTATATCTGTGTGTGTGTGTGTGTGTGTGTGTGTGTGTGTGTGTGTGTGTGTGTGTGTGTGTGTGTGTGTGTGTGTGTGTGTGTGTGGAAGAGAGAGAGAGACATAGAGAGGACAGCAACACAATTACACTCAACCAAATCATGAAAAAACTAAAAGTGAATTACTTGACACTTTGGAAAGAATTCACCAAAAAACAGCACAAACTAGAATGCTATTTGGCCCTAAACAGAGAGTACACAGTGGCAGAATACCAGACCACTGTGACTTACCCAAAATTAAGGAAAGATTTGACTATGTACAGACTCAGTGAGCATAGCCTTGCTATTGAGATGGGGGAGAAGGGTTGATGATTAGTGATGTAGAAGTTCCTGGGAAACACACATTTCCTGCTAACTTCCTCCTCAGAGAGCAAAAAGAAACAAAGCATGACAATGAAGCAGAAATAAATCCAGCCACAGAGTGTATGACACAGCCTAAACCTAGTGGACACATGTTCTGTGCTGAGCCAGAGAGACATGAAGGAAGAGATGTGAAAATGTTGGAACAGGACCCATGTTCTGTGCTGAGCCAGAGAGACATGAAGCAAGGGAAGGATGTAGGAAGCGATATGTCTTTTTCTGTCTGGTTTCTCTATCTGTCTCTGAAATCCCTGGACACTAGTGCAGAGTAAAGCAAGTCCTAAATGATAGGGAGAGACCCAACATCATAGATACTATGGACTGACATCAATTAGCTGAATGACTGATAATGATGTCTTGTCAGCCATTTTCTGCCAAGAAATCTGAAACGGACTTCATCAGTCAAAATGGCCCACAATGACTCAATAATGATTCACAGCTATAATTACATCACTGGCAGGCTTTCTTCAAGAGCATGAAGAAAGTGCCATCTGCCTCTCTCTCTTTGGGAATTTCTGGGTCTGTACTTACAGAGCGTATTCAGAGTAAAAGTGCTGATCTAGGATCACACACTTTATGAATATGGGCCCTGCTCTTAGATCTGCAATACTACTATAAGACACTTTCTGAATACGGGCCTTGGTTCTGTGTACAGGGGCACCGGTTAGTTGAGGTAATATGTACATGTAGGTAGAGTTATTAAAGTGACCATGCATAGATGATAACAACAGAGAGTAGCAGTGGTGTAAAAGAGGGGGGCAATGCAAATAGTCTGGGTAGCCATTTGATTAGATGTTCAGGAGTCTTATGGCTTGGAGGTAGAAATTGTTTAGAAGCCTCTTGGACCTAGACTTGGTGCTCCGGTACCGCTTGCTGTGTGGTAGCAGAGAGAACAGTCTATGACTAGGGTGGCTGGAGTCTTTGACAATTTTTAGGTCCTTCCTCTGACACCGCCTGGTATAGAGGTCCTGGATGGCAGGAAGCTTAGCCCCAGTGATGTACTGGGCCATTCGCACTACCCTCTGTGGTGCCTTGCGTTCGGAGGCCGAGCAGTTGCCATACCAGGCAGTGATGCAACCAGTCAGGATGCTCTCGGTGGTGCAGCTGTAGAACCTTTGAGGATCTGAGGACCCATGCCAAATATTTTCAGTCTCCTGAGGGGGAATAGGTTTTGTCGTGCCCTCTTCACTACTGTCTTGGTGTGCTTGGATCATGTTAGTTTGTTGGTGACAACATGGAACTTGAAGCTCTCAACCTGCTCCACTGCAGCCCCGTCGATGAGAATGGGGGCGTGCTCGGTCCTCTTTTTCCTGTAGTCCACAATCATCTCCTTTGTCTTGTTCACGTTGAGGGAGAGGTTGTTGTCCTGGCACCACACGGCCAGGTCTCTAACCTCCTCCCTGTAGGCTGTCTCGTCGTTGTCGGTGATCAGGCCTACCAGTGTTGTGTCATCGGCAAACTTAATGAAGGTGTTGGGGTCGTGCCTGGCCGTACAATCATGAGTGAACAGGGAGTACAGGTGGGGACTGAGCACACACCCCTGAGGGGCCCCTGTATTGAGGATCAGCTTGGCAGATGTGTCGTTACCTACACTTACCACCTGGGAGCGGCCCATCAGGAAGTCCAGGATCCAGTTGCCGAGGGAGGTGTTTAGTCCAGGGTCCTTAGCTTATTGATGAGCTTTGAGGGCACTATGGTGTTGAACGCTGAGCTGTAGTCAATGAATAGCATTCTCACATAGGTGTTCCTTTGTCCACGTCTACGTGGGAAATGGCTGTGTGGAGTGCAATAGAAATAAATGAACAAAAAAACAATCGGTTGGGGACACGTAGTATGTCAACCGTCTTCTCTGGCACCATTTTACATTTTATAACCTACAGAAGTAAATTAACATAGTTATTTGCAACGGTGTCCATTCTATTCGCTGCTTGAATCAACGTGGTCTTTACAGGACTTTCTTTCTCAACTGTTTTGACCGACAAAGTAATCCATTAAAAGTAAAAACCATTCGAGACCTCAACTCTCCCCCTCGAGATGAGTTCCACTGAGTTTTTTCATTGTTCGTCACTAATCTGGGACTGATTTAGACCTGGGATACGAGGTGGGTGCAATTCATTATCAGGTAGAACAGAAAACCAGCAGGCTCCAGAGCTCGTAAGGTCAGAATTGAATACCCCTGCACTGGAGCATCAAACAGGCTGTGATGAGGGTTGACTAATAGTTAGCATTTTCCTAGCCTGGTAGCCAGTTTGTTTTTGCTAATACTATACTTAGCATGTTCCTAGCCTGAATGCCAGTCTGTTTCTGCTAATAGTTAGCATATTCCTAGCCTGTATGTCAGTCTGTTTCTCCTAATAGTAAGCATATCCCTAGCCTGTATGCCAGTCTATTTCTGCTAATAGTTAGCATTTCTCTAGTCTGGATGCCAGTCTGTTTCTGCTAATATTTGGCATATCCTAGCCTGGATGCCAGTCTGTTTCTGCTAATAGTTAGCATATCCCTAGCCTGTATGCCAGTCTGCTTCTGCTAATAGTTAGCATGTCCTTAACCTGGATGCCAGTCTGTTTCTGCTAATAGTTAGCATATCCCTAGCCTAGATGCTAGTCTGTTTCTGCTAATAATTAGCATATCCCTAGCCTAGATGCTAGTCTGTTTCTGCTAAATTAGCATATCCCTAGCCTAGATGCTAGTCTGTTTCTGCTTATAGTTAGCATATCCCTAGCCTGGATGCTAGTGTTTCTGATTCAGCCCACTCCTCTGTCATTGTCATGTTTGAATAGAGAGCTATAGAGCTGGCTTAAGCAGAACCAGATTTGCATTGCTATTGCCCTCTTTTCCCTCCCCTCTTCTATGTATTAGTGTGTCGGTAATGTCTGACTACATAAAGCAAACAAAGTGAACAATCTGGAGTGCTCAGTTTATGATATTGGGTGCTGTAGCCCAGAAGTAGCCAAAAAGCCATGATGTAGACTTGCTTAGTACCCATAATCCTGTAATATCTCTCTCACTCCCATTTTGCACCTTGATGTATTTGATATCATTCCACTGATTCTGCTCCAGCCGTTACCAAGAGACTGTCCTACCCAATTAAGGTGGCACCAACCTCCTGTGCTGGGGTCACTTCTAAGAGCCTGGATTTTAGTGGCAGAGGCCAGATTCAGTTGTGATTAAATCTTTGACATGGTCATAGGTAAGGGAAAGGGAGAAGCCAACAATGTGTGAAACATACTGTACCAAACATTTAATAATCTCCCATTTGTCATTCGATTTTACCATCATTCTTATCAATGAGACAATTAAAAGAGCAACAGAGAGTATTTAGTCATTAATACAAAGCACAGGAGGCTGCTGAGGGGAGGACGGCTCATAATAATGGTTGGAATGGAGTGAATGGAATGGTATCAAACACATGGAAATCATATGTTTGATGTGTTCGATTACCATTCCACTGATTCCGTTCCAGCCATTACTATGAGCCATTACTCTAGCCCACCCTCCCCAACTAATGTGCCATCAACCTCCTGTGATACAAAGTGTTCCTCCAAAAAATGTTAATCCTTCATTTTTCCCAATTCACTAAATATTACAAGAAATTACAGATATAGTTAGATTCCAAACCACCTCAGATAGCTTTGAAAGGAGCGATATGTAATATTTTTTACATTGTAATTTCAGAACATTTCCTTAATATACAGTATCTACAGATATGTCTGGGCCCAACATTTTTATTGGGCCCACACAAAATTGTATTCTAATGGTACAGTCATCTTATTGGTCAACAATCAAATCTATTGTTGTCCTATTGACTGGGGCCAGCAAATCTCTTGCTGTCAAATTGACTGGTGCTAAGCAATTTCTACATGTTTGATGCTTGCCCTTTACTGGCCTCAGTCAATTTGACAACAAGAGATTTGCTGGCCCCTGTCAATTTGACAACAAGAGATTTGCTGGCCCCTGTCAATTTAACAACAAGAGATTTGCTGGCCCCTGTCAATTTGACAACAAGAGATTTGCTGGCCCCTGTCAATTTGACAACAAGAGATTTGCTGGCCCTTGTCAATTTGACAACAGACGGTCCGTCTTTTGTTGAGCAATAAAAAGGCTGGCACCACTTGAATGCAATTTTCTTTGGGCCCAATAACATTTTGGGGAATTTTTTTGTGTGAAACATTATTATTCCACTATTGCTGGAGATATATTAAAGGCCCTGTGCAGTCAAAAACTTGATTTCCCTGTGTTTTATATATATTTTCACACTATGAGGTTTGAATAATACTGTGAAATTGTGAAAATTATGATCAAGTCCACCTGAAACTTCCGCTTGTTTTAGCCTTCCATGGTAACATCACCTTGTGGTAAATTAATTAATAGACCAATTAGAAATAGAGTTCCAAACCTCTCTGCCAATAACAGTTCATTCTCAGTTTTCTCCTCCCTATTCAAACAACTCCCACACAGTCCTAGCAAAATTCTTGCTTGAGAAAAAACTTCTTTTTTTTTTTAAACAATCACAGTAAGGTACTCAATTGTTACCCAGAAATGATATTGATATAAAACTTCTGCATTGGACCTTTAAGGACTTTTTCTGAAATTACAATGCAAAAATATTACATATAGGTCCTTTAAGTGCAGTAAATGTAATGATTGTTAAAAAGAAAACATGTAAAAGTGTGTCAAGGTTGATATTTATCCTTTGACTCCCTGGATCTGTACATGACCACTCCACACACCATGGCGACTGCTGCCAGGAAGCTGCCAGCGATGAACAACAAATTCAGGTTCAAAGTCACATCAGCAGCTGGAGAGGGAAAAGGAATTTATTGAAAGGGTGTTTGCCTACTCCACTATTAGTATTTCCTCAATGCAAAAGGGATTGTAATGTAGATATGCATTTAACACATTATCTACAGTTGTTGGCTAAATACTTTATCCCACCAGATTTAAAGTATTGGGGCCATATATCTAAATCTGACTAAATCATTCATTTGACCAGATTTTCAGAATTACCTTTGGTATCGGCTCTCCTCCTCACACGCAAAGGCCCCTGGGAGATGTAGTGGGGGTTGGTCTCCAGGGTGGCCTCTCTCTCTTGGCGATGCTGGGGAGTTGTGGCCGTAGTGCCATTGATGCAGCCCTGAGCACAGCGGGTGTTGGTGTTCCCCGTCTCACACAGGACCACTGCACAGCTGATGAAAACCTGGAGGCGTCACAGGTCACAATCAAGCTCATGGGAAATTAGAAACAGAGGTGACTGAATTGCAACTCAAAACACAAAATCTGGTAGAGATTAACTTTACTGAAGTAATGCAGTCTCTACTTATATAAAAAAGGGTGGCTTGAATAGGTAAAACAACTTCAAACACATAGCCCACCCAGTCAGGCAGTGTAAGCCAACCAGGTGCTCCTTAACCCACCTTAGTACATCACTGTATTTACCTGGTCATGCATACCAATGAATTTGAAAGCTTCCATTGCAAAATGGAACTGGGATTGGGAACTAGAGTAGATCTGAACAGTTTCGTCCTTCTTGCAGCTGGGGAAAGAATATACGGTAAGTTAGTGGGTCATTCCAAAAATGCAATGTTTCACCTGGAAGGGGCGCTGCAATAAACTAAGTCTGTGTCCCGAATGGCACCTTATTCCCTACACAGTACACTACTTTTGACCAGAGCCCTATTTGGGATGCACACTATATGTGAGCATACACAACAGTGAAGCAATGACTTATAGGGAAACTAGCCCAAAGGCTGGCAGATGGTGATATTGAGTTGTTTCATCTGTCTAAATGCACTGTATGCAGCCGGCTATACACTCGTATCCCCTATAGACTGATTCGTACCTAAAACATTCTCCATTCAGGCTGTAATGGTGTCAATTTCCTCCTTAACTCGATTTAATGGCGAGAAAGCTGGAAAAAAAACGGGGAAAATATGCATACTTTCTTCATGAAACACCACTTTCCACCACCATGCTAGAGTGGCTAATGCTACTTCCTGATATTGCACCCCTCGTTCAGTCTTGGGTGAATTCATTATGGGAACCGTTTACCGTTTAAGAACCAAACGAAAGCAAACAGAGCAAAATGAGAGTTTCAATTTGACAAATTCAGCTCGATCTCTCCCTGTTTCGTTCCGTTTGCTTCTATTTAAGAAACGTTTTGCAACTGAATCGGTGGAAGGAATATGCCCCAGGGGTAAACAACAGACTGCTGCAATCTGATTTGCTGAAAGCAATATGCAACATCCGGGAATAGCATTCCTAGGCATTAGCCACTCTAGAATGAAGGTGGAAAATGGTGTTTCATAGAGAAAGTAGGCTTTTTTTTTTTTTTTTCCGCCTTCTCACCATTAAATTGAGTTAAAGAGGAAATCAATGCTTTTGCAGCCTGAATGGAGAATGTTTTATGTAAGAACAAGTCCATGGGGGATACGAGAATATAGCCGGCTGGATACACTGCCTGTGGACGCTTAGATGAAAAGACTCAGTATCGCCATACAGTATGCCGGCCTTTGGGCTATAGGGAAACCAAACCATCTGTGTTGGGTGTGCGAACATTGCAAAATAAATTAACTGTACATATTACATAATATTTTCATCCACACTGCTTGTGGTACGAGCGCTAGAACTTGGTTCTGTTTGAGACACTCGACGCGCTTCAAGTCCTACCTCTTCCATCTACTCATTGGTTTTCACGAGCATGCAAACCCATTTGGGTGCTTGCAAGGGGAATGAAGTGAGATTAATCCATGATAAATAACTAACAACGAACTAAATTTCCCGTTTTATCTTTGGATTAATCGTCAGAGTAGAGAAACACATGATTTTGTATGTCCCCGTGTAAAAATTCTACACAGATCCAGCCATACAGTATCTACAAAGATCCAGGACCGTATGCATTTCAGGAAAAATGACAACCCAATGTTCATCTCCCAGGACAAACTAGTTAGCAACAGCAAGCTAGCTAAATGTCCATGAATGCTTCATGTGTGTTTCAACTTGCCCCCAAATTAATATAGTTTGTTCACCGTTGGTTTATGTATTTTAAACTGCGTGTTATGATTGCGTCAAGGGTGGATAGACAAAATCAACAGGTGCCCACGTAACACTTGTGGCCGGTTTGGTCAGGTCTTAGTGTTTGTCACTGACCCGTTTTGGATGATGCTGTAGTGCTCTGGGTCGTTGGGGTTGTCTGTTGGCGTGGCCATGCATGACTCCACAAACATTTCAGTGTTGGGGACCGAGGACGTGGACGTGATCTCCATGTAGACCATCTCTTTCAGTTCCACCTGGAACCACAGAGAAGACGATGTTGTCCTATGACACTGATCTAAGGTCAGTTTGTTAGTTTTACTGCCTTCTACCAACCCATAGAGTCAAGATTTGGGTAAGGTAAGCTGATTCTAGATCTGTGACATAACCAATTAGCCTGTACATTGGCTAGGATATTTGCAATATTTATTAGTTAACTCAATATAGCTATATTTACGTCAGGAAAGTAGATCATTTTGAATTTTTGTCATTTCGCAGATGTTCTTATCCAGCGTGACTTACAGGAGCAATTAGGTGCCTTGGTCAAGGACACATTGAGAGACTTTTTTAACCTTGTCGGCTCGGGATTCGAACCATTGACCTTTTGGTTAAAGGCCCTAAGTTCTTATCCACTAGGCTGCCTGCCCCCCTACAGCAGCAAAGACGATGCAATTTCTTGTTCTATGAATCTGGGCTGTCTGCATGAATCAAGATCGTGTTAGCCCACTGATCTAAAACCTAATGGGTCTGGATCTTAAGGTGTCAGGCTAGGTAACACATTAAGCAAGCATAGTTCGGTGACCTAGTTGCGCTACATACACACCTCCACTGGGTAACTGGATGGATCCACCATCCTGTTGAAACTACTACTGTGGTAGAACTCAAACTGGTAGGTGAACTTCCCGAAGCCCTTCTCTCTGAAAATGTACGGAATCTTGTGGGCCAGGAATTCCAGGCTCACGTTGCCCTTCTTGGGGTAGACGCACCAGAATTCGATCTCCATCTCCTCCCCCTTGGTGATCACGGCACTGGAGTCCTCAAAGGAGGTGATCTCGTTTCTGAAGATTAGGTTGTCCTCTTCCTCCTGAAAAGCAACATATTTTGCTTTAATTGATGATCACTGTCAGAGTGATATAAATGGCAAAGATCTGGTTGAAATAATACGTCAAATATGTAATACTGTGCTGATATAGGATCAGACTCTCCTTCCAGACTCATATTAAGCATCTCCAATCCAAAATTAAATCTAGAATCGGCTTCCAATTTCACAACAAAGCATCCTTCACTCATTCTGCCAAACATACCCTCGTAAAACTGACCATCCTACCGATCCTCGACTTCGGCGATGTCATCTATAAAATAGCCTCCAACACTCTACTCAACAAACTGGATGCAGTCTATCACAGTGCCATCCGTTTTGTCACCAAAGCCCCATACACTACCCACCACTGCGACCTATATGCTCTCATTGGCTGGCCCTCACTTTATACTCGTCGCCAAACCCACTGGCTACAGGTTATCTACAAGTCTCTGCTAGGTAAAGCCCCGCCTTATCTCAGCTCGCTGGTCACCATAGCAGCACCCACTCGTAGCACGCGCTCCAGCAGGTATATCTCACTGGTCACCCCCAAAGCCAATTCCTCCTTTGGTCGCCTTTCCTTCCAGTTCTCTGCTGCCAATGACTGGAATGAACTGCAAAAATCTCTGAAGCTGGAGATTCCCATCTCCCTCACTAGCTTTAAGCACCAGCTGTCAGAGCAGCTCACAGATCACTGCACCTGTTCATAGCCCATCTGTATACAGCCCATCTATCTACCTACCTCATCCCCATACTGTATTTATTTATTTATTCTGCTCCTTTTGCACCCCAGTATCTCTACTTGCACATTCCATCTTTTGCACATCTACCATTCCAGTGTTTAATTGCCATACTGTAATTACTTTGCCACCATGGCCTATTTATTGCCTTAATTCCCTTATTTTACCTAATTTGCACTCACTGTATATAGACTTTTTGTTTTCTTTTTTTCTTCTGTATTATTGACTGTATGTTTTGTTCATTCCATGTGTAACTCTGTGTTGTATGTGTCTAACTGCTATGCTTTATCTTGGCCAGGTCGCAGTTGCAAATGAGAACTTGTTCTCAACTAGTCTACCTGGTTAAATAAAGGTGAAATAAAAAAATTAAAAAATTCAATTTTAGATCATAATGAATATGATTATAGGGACAGGGAGGATCTGATTCTGGATAGGCACTTATTTTTGTGAATACAAGTCCAGACCTCCAGCTGGGTGCCACAGGTGTTGAGGGCCAGGGTCCTGAAGACGTGGCTGCTATTGGAGCTCAGGCTGCAGGACGGGTCATTAAGACGCAGGTGGTCCTCATAGAGACCCACGATGGAGGCCTTCTCCACAGCCACCGTCATGCTGGTCTCGTTGCAGACCACACTTGCTTTGGAAACAGTCACTAAAATGAGGATATGAGAGGATGCTATTCTTGTCAGAGAGTAGAGATCTGCTCAGGCAGTTTAACATTACACAGATTCACAAACCAGAAAAGCATTGCGTTTGCACCAGTTTTTCTCAGTAGACCTACCACCTGTAGTAGGGAGTGTTGTTGTTTGGGGTTGGGTAGTAACAGGTTCCGTTGTTTGGGGTTGGGTAGCAACAGGTTCCGTTGTTTGGGGTTGGGTAGCAACAGGTTCCGTTGTTTGGGGTTGGGTAGCAACAGGTTCCGTTGTTTGGGGTTGGGTAGCAACAGGTTCCGTTGTTTGGGGTTGGGTAGCAACAGGTTCCATTGTTTGGGGTTGGGTAGTAACCGGTTCCATAGTTTGTACCATGGTTGTGGCTTTTGTTACTGTAGGACACAGCCCTGAAAATATTAATTGAAACACATGTGCAACAGATGGTTTAAATTGTCAAAAGAACACTTCCTAATTTATATATAATTTCTATTAAATGTATTCGACAAAATAATGATGTATTATTTATTAAGTCGGTAATGCAAAAAACATTAAATTATGTTATTCCTTTACTGACCTGATAACAGAATGATCAGGAACACGGTTTTTTTCATGGCTTCACACTATGTAAAGTAAGGGAGAAACAATGCATCAAATGCAAAGTTGCTATACTGGACTAAAGGGCAAAATTGACATTTGGATTGTTATTATTAAGTATTTCGGGATGTCTTACACATTTTCAGATTCATTTTATGTTTCTCTTAGCTCACTCCCCATACCAGTAGTTGCGCAAGATAATTACGTCATCAAACATGGCTTCCCACTACCAGAGATGGGCAGTGAGCTTCGGGAAAAGTTGGATGGAAACATTTATTTTACCGTGCTGCACACATTTTACAATCAGAGTGGACTGGATTTGTTTTTCAGAAAAATACCACAGACCAGGGATGTTTAATTTGCGGGGTTCGTCAATTAGCATTCAATGACTAAGAACCAGTGCAACGTAATAAAAGTGCACGTTGTTCGAAGGAGTGAAGAAGGCTGTGATACAGTATGGTAGCGGCGTTCCTTAGCCAAATTAGCATCTAAATTCAAATTACTTTTGAGTATAATGGTGACAATAACCACATTTCATACACATTAATTACCTGACACATTAAAAAGTCACAACCAATTTGTTTGTTCGACATGGTGGGATCTTTTTGTGTTGGTATCTGTGAGCGGTTGGTTAAAGTGCATATGCCATGACCAGAATGGGCACATTGGCTATATAACACAACAGTTTTTGAGACCAAACCATCAGTAGAGTTGAAAATGCTGGAAAACCATTTAACTTTTTCATTTGGTACATGGGAATTTTGTGGCAGAAGTTATTTTTATGTGCCCTACATCATCACCATCATCACACAATGCCTTTTAGCCGCAATAAGTTTGTTTGGTGGGAAAATGCACATTGTTTTAGGCAGATTTGAGAATATTTGCAAAAAAATCTATCGCAAATTGGATTACACCTCTTAAATCATGTGAAATACCCCTCTTTTACGTTGCTGCGGCTCTCTGTTTATCATCTATGCATAGTCACTTTAACTATACATTCATGTACATATTACCTCAATTAGCCCGACTAACCGGTGCCCCTCCACATTGACTCTGTACCAGCTCTATATAGTCTCGCTACTGTTATTTTCACTGTCATTTTACTGTTTTCTTTTTCCTTCTCTATTGTTCACCTAATACCTTTTTATTTATTTTTTTACTTAAATTGCACTATTGGTTAGGGCCTGTAAGTAAGCATTTCACTGTAAGGTCTACACCTGTTGTATTTGATGCACGTGACAAATAAACTTTGATTTGATACACCCATGCAATGTATTTTGACTATTTTAGCTGGGCTTGCTAGTAGAGCATTACACTCTGGGAAGTGAATGGCACTCTGGGAATAATAGTACACTGTAGACTAGGGTGAAATAGAGGTTGAGTTCCTGCCCGACTACATTGCAGACACATGCCAGATCTTACAACGCATGGATAGGTATTTAACATATGAGCTAACCACATATAGCAAAATCTGATGCCCGACGGCACAGTCGTTGACGTGGCACGCAACCAATGGGTGATGCAATGCAACGCCTGCAAATCCATGGGCAGGAACTCGACCAGAGGTTCTAAAAATGACTAATGTGACTGACAAAAGCAATAAAACACCAACATTTCTATCAAATCTTACAGTAGTGCATATACACTTACAGCATAACTGTTTTTATTGTGATGAAATTGTCCTTGAAGTAACTGGATTATCAATGGTATTGATTTATCATGTTAATTATGTTCTGGTGCCATTTGGGCAATTTAAAGTATTGATTGGGGACTTATTTGTAGAGGAATGTAACAGTTTCTGGGTGATTTGTGATGATGTATTTGCGCTTCCTATGACTGGGTTTTTGTATTTTAATGTGTACATACATACATACATACAGTACCAGTTAAACATTTGGACAACCTACACACTTTTCTTTATTTTTACTATTTTCTACATTGTCAAATAATTGTGAAGACATCAAAACAATTAAATAACACATATGGAATCATGTAGTAACCCAAAAAGTTCTAGACAAATCAAAATATATATTATATTTGAGATTCTTCAAAGTAGCCACCCTTTGCCTTGATGACAGCTTTACACACTCTTGGCATTCTCTCAACCAGCTTCATGAGGTAGTCACCTGGAACAACAGTCCATGAAACCCTGGAATTAGGTGTGTCCACATTTTCGACTGGTACTGTAGATATAGTTTTGGTATAATGGGTATTTTTTGTATAGGAGACCTAGTTCTCAATATGTCTTCCCTGTTAAAAAAGGTTAAATAAAAAAACGAATTATAATACAATAAATAATATGAATAATGTAGTGTTAATTTATCCTGGTGGATCCAGAATGAACACCCCTTGCTGATGAGGATGATGATAATGAAGAGGATGATACTTATAACTGTATTAAAATAGTGTTACAGTTACGTTCACTGAAATGTTTTTTGAAAAATCTTGAGCATTTGATATTCTAACTAATTCGACTCTACTGTATTGCAATGTCAGAAGACTGTAATTGTGCTTTCTGCCACACAGGGTTCTGCAAGCGTCACGTCACAGGAACAAGAAAGTTCACTTATTCATCTACAGCAGTGGAGGCTGGTGGGAGGAGCTATAGAAGGATAGTTGTAATTTCTGGAATGGAATAAATGGAATATGACGTTTGATTCAGTTTCAATAATTCCATTACAGCCATTACAATGAGCTCATTCTCCTATAGCTCCTCCCACCAGCCTCCTCTTGTATACTTTACAACTATATTGATTTGAATTGTATTGTATTGACGTTTAATATAAATATAGTATTGAACATGCTGGCTTTTTCAATGGACTCACAGATTGACTTTAATATGATAGTATCAATGCTGAACTTATTGTAATGATGGTGAAGTGTTACCTTCAGTTAGATATCACAGCTGGTGACTTATTCTGTCACTCTGGATCACTTTGTCTGTCGTCTCTCTGGATCACTCTCTCTGTCGTCTCGCTGGATCACTCTCTGTCGTCTCTCTCCGTCTTTCCGTGTCTCTATATCTGTATCACTGTCACTGTCTATCTCTGTCTTTCTCTGTCAGACCAGCTCTGTCTGGAGATGAAAGCTCCTCTCCTAAAATATCAATCAGATACCAGTTTGTTCACATGCCATCTATCTCACATGATAATCATTCTGTTTGTGAAGTGAAGTGTGGAGTCAGTCTGTGTGTGTGTGTGTGTGTGTGTATGTTTCTATGTGTGTTTCTGTTGGTGCTTGTGTGACGGAGTGTGAATGGTCCTTGCCCCACACAAACACAGAGTACAAATGGTTTTAGTCAATTACCGATCAGCCACTGTCCATTGTGAGCATTGTTGGAAGTTGATAACGCAGCTTGTCAACTTTGAGCATACAGTATATGGGCTCTGACCTTTCTTGGCATGGGGCTGTGTAGCAGGAAGTCTTTATATGGGCATAGGGCCGTGACAGCCGCTTTGCACACCTGCTCAGTGAACTTCATACACATTTTTAATCTGAAAATGCTAACGTTTGGTCTACCAAACCAAAGTATGGATTGCAGTTACTCCTTAGAGTCGCAAGGTGCAAGGCTACCAGAAAAATGACCGAAAACAAACAGTGTAGCTATTCCCTCTGCAAGGCAATCAAACAAGCTAAGCATCAGTATAGAGACAAAGTAGAGTCGCAATTCAACGGCTCAGACACGAGAGGTATGTGGCAGGGTCTACAGTCAATCACGGACTACAAAAATAAAACCAGCCCCGTCGCGGACCCCGATGTCTTCCTCCCAGACAAACTAAACAGCTTCTTTGCTCCCTTTGAGCACAATACAATGCCACCGACACGGCCCGCTACCAAAACCTGCGGGCTCTCCTTCACTGCAGCCAATGTGAGTAAAACATTTAAACGTGTAAACCCTCGCAAGGCTGCCGGCCCAGACGGCATCCCTAGCCACGTCCTCAGAACATGCGCAGACCAGCTGGCTGGTGTGTTTACAGACATACTCAATCAATCCCTATCCCAGTCTGCTGTCCTCACATGCTTCAAAATGGCCACCATTGTTCCTGTTCCCAAGATAGCTAAGGTAACTGAGCTAAACAACTAGGACTCACTTCTGTCATCATGAAGTGCTTTGAGAGAGAGGAGTCAAGGATCATATCACCTCCACCCTACCTGACACCCTAGACCCACTCCAATTTGCTTACTGCCCCAATAGGTCCACAGACGACACAATCGCAATCACACTGCACACATCCCTAACCCATCTGGACAAGAGGAATACCTATGTAAGAATGCTGTTCAACGACTACAGCTCAGCATTTAGCACCATAGTACCCTCCAAACTCGTCATTAAGCTCGAGACCCTGGGTCTAAATCCTGGGGACGCCCCCAGGTGGTGAGGGTAGGAAACAACATCTCCACCCCATGCACACCTCCAACTCAATCATCAAGTTTGCAGACAACACTGCAGTGGTAGGCTTGATTACCAACAATGACGAGACAGCCTACAGGGAGGAGGTGAGGGCCCTCGGAGTGTGGTGTCAGGAAAATAACCTCACACTCAACGTCAACAAAACAAAGGAGATGATCGTGGACTTCAGGAAACAGCAGAGGGAGCACCTCCCTATCCACATCGACAGGACAGTAGTGGAGAAGGTGGAAAGTTTTAAGTTCCTTGGCGTACACATCATGGACAAACTGAAATGGTCCACCTACACAGACAGCGTGGCGAAGAAGGCACAACAGCGCCTCTTCAACCTCAGGAGGCTGAAGAAATTTGGCTTGTCACCCAAAACCCTGACAAACCTTTACAGATGCACAATCGAGAGCATCCTGGCTGTATCACAGCCTGGTACGGCAACTGCACCGCCCTCAACCGCAAGGCTCTCCAGAGGGTGGTGCGGTCTGCACAACACATCACTGGGGGCAAACTACCTGCCTTCCATGACACCTACAGCACCCGATGTCACAGGAAGGCCAAAAAGATCATCAAGGACAACAACCACCCGAGCCACTGCCTGTTCACCCCGATATCATCCAGAAGGCGAGGTCAGCACAGGTGCATCAAAGCTGGAACCGAGAGACTGAAAAACAGCTTCTATCTCAAGGCCATCAGACTGCTAAATAGCCACCACTAACTCAGAGAGGCTGCTGCCTACGTTGAGACCCAATCACTGGACACTTTAATACATGGATCACTAGTCACTTTAAACAATGCCACTTTAAATAATGTTTACATATCTTACATTACTCATATCACATGTACAGTATATACTGTATTTATAACATCTACTTCACCTTGCCTATGCAGCTCGGCCATATATTTATATGTACATATTCTCATCCACCGCTTTAGATTTGTGTGTATTAGGTAGTTGTTGGGAATTTTTAGGCTACTTGTTAGATATTACTGCCCTGTTGGAACTAGAAGCACAAGCATTTCGCAACACTTGTGTTAACATCTGCTAACCATGTGTATGTGACCAACAACATTTGAATAGATTTGATTGCAACAGTTGTTTTGCAACAGTTTTTGTGAGTAAAATGTTGAATATATTTCTTTAAACATCCTGTGTTGAGTGTTTAGTCTTTTACCACTGATATGTTCTGGGCCATTTAGAGACCTTATTAAGGAACATCGGGTACTGCTGATATGTCTATGCATGGCATCTCCATCTTTTTGTGAAAAAACGATATCAGCTACAACAGATAGTTAGGCTGTCTCTGTCTCTTTCTCTGTCTCTGTCGCTTTCTCTGTCTCTGTCTCTGTCTCTGTCGCTTTCTCTGTCTCTGTCGCTTTCTCTGTCTCTGTCGCTTTCTCTGTCTCTGTCGCTTTCTCTGTCTCTGTCTCTGTCGCTGTCGCTGTCTCTGTCGCTGTCTCTGTCGCTGTCTCTGTCGCTGTCTCTGTCTCTGTCGCTGTCTCTGTCTCTGTCGCTGTCTCTGTCGCTGTCTCTGTCTCTGTCGCTGTCTCTGTCTCTGTCTCTGTCTCTGTCTCTGTCTCTGTCGCTTTCTCTGTCGCTGTCTCTGTCTCTGTCTCTGTCGCTGTCTCTGTCTCTGTCTCTGTCGCTTTCTCTGTCTCTGTCGCTGTCTCTGTCTCTGTCTCTGTCGCTTTCTCTGTCTCTGTCGCTTTCTCTGTCGCTTTCTCTTTCTGTCGCTTTCTCTTTCTGTCGCTTTCTCTGTCGCTTTCTCTGTCTTTCTGTCTTTCTCTGTCTCTGTCTTTCTCTGTCTCTGTCTTTCTCTGTCTCTGTCTTTCTCTGTCTCTGTCTTTCTCTGTCTCTGTCGCTTTCTCTGTCTCTGTCGCTTTCTCTGTCGCTTTCTCTGTCTCTGTCGCTTTCTCTGTCTGTCTCTTTCTCTACCTCTCTTTCTCTCTGCCGCCCCCTTCCTTATCTCACATTCTGTCAATCCCTCTCTCTCTCCTCCCTCCCTCATGCTCTCTCAATTCCATTTAAATTAAATTTCAATTCAATTTAAGGGCTTTATTTGCATGGGAAACATATGTTAACATTGCCAAACCATCTCTCTCGCTCCTCTCTCTCTCTCTTAACCAGATTAAGGTTTGGCAGTTTCTCTCCTCTAGTCTGTAACACATTCCTACCATCTGTTGGGGTTGGCAGGCAGGGAGGGAGGGAGGCAGGCAGGCAGGGAGGAGGAGGAAGCTGTGGTATTTCTAAGCTTTCTATAAATAGCCCATACCCCACAGTCAGCTAGCTAGTCAGTCGGTAAGCCAGTCAGTCACTAACCTACCTAGCACAGGAGGCTGCTGAGAGGAGGATGGCTGTACTTGATACCTTTCCACTTATTTTCTCTCTCTCTCTCTCTCTCTCTCTTTACATTGTTCTTTCTCTCTCAATTCAATTTAAGGGCTGTATTGGCATGGGAAACATATGTTAACATGTTATGTTAAGTGAAGTAACACAAGTGAAATAAACAATACAAATTAACAGCAAACTTTCTCTCGCACACCAGTGGAATGTGTGTCTCAACAGTCTGTGTGGAGAGTGGTTAACAGGGCCTTGGTGAGGCTGTGTGTGTGTGAATGTGTGTCTCAACAGTCTGTGTGGAGAGTGGTTAACAGGGCCTTGGTGAGGCTGTGTGTGTGTGAATGTGTGTCTCAACAGTCTGTGTGGAGAGTGGTTAACAGGGCCTTGGTGAGGCTGTGTGTGTGTGAATGTGTGTCTCAACAGTCTGTGTGGAGAGTGGTTAACAGGGCCTTGGTGAGGCTGTGTGTGTGTGAATGTGTGTCTCAACAGTCTGTGTGGAGAGTGGTTAACAGGGCCTTGGTGAGGCTGTGTGTGTGTGAATGTGTGTCTCAACAGTCTGTGTGGAGAGTGGTTAACAGGGCCTTGGTGAGGCTGTGTGTGTGTGAATGTGTGTCTCAACAGTCTGTGTGGAGAGTGGTTAACAGGGCCTTGGTGAGGCTGTGTGTGTGTGAATGTGTGTCTCAACAGTCTGTGTGGAGAGTGGTTAACAGGGCCTTGGTGAGGCTGTGTGTGTGTGAATGTGTGTCTCAACAGTCTGTGTGGAAAGTGGTTAACAGGGCCTTGGTGAGGCTGTGTGTGTGTGTGTGTGTGTGTGTGTGTGTAGAGCCAGAGACCAGGGAAGTATCATAGGGTTATCTAATGGCAGAGAGATGTGTTGGGCTATGGTTAGGGTGTGTTCTGGGCTAGGAAAAGGTATGGTGTCGGGCTTTTGGAAGGACTACATGGATTTAGCTGGGGAGTATGTGTTGGATGTATAGCAGGGGTTACAATGTGTTTTAAAGCATGAACAAACACTCATACTTTACTTCCCCCCCTACTAGCACTGACCTTGCTGATAGCTACTTTGAGGAAAAATTGACTTACTATGACTGTGATATGTGGTTGTCCCACCGAGCTATCTGAAGAATAATGCACTAACTGTAAGTTACTCTGGATAAGAGTGTCTGCTAAATGACTCAAATGTAAATGTAATGTACATGGTTTGGAGCAGGGCCATAGCCAGGGTCTGAGAATGTTGAAGCTCATTTACTGCATTTATATACAATACAAAACTCTTTAAAATGCTATTTGGAGAACAGCAAAAACAAGCTAAAAAGACCCCAGCCATTATCACCTTGTCTGCTGTAGCTTCATTCACCTCAGTCCATCTACAAACACACAGACGGTTAGCTATACAATTAGCCACTACACCTTAACTCAGCACTGGGATTAAAAACTATAATTTAATAGGGATCTGTTAGCAGAGAAAGTATTTTAGTAACAAAAAGTAAACATTTTTATTTTCTACAGAACAATTTTATTTGTAGTTTTACAGCAAATTTCCTACAATTCTACACATTTTGTGAAGGGGTGGGGAGACATTTTGCTGTTTTAAAAGTTAATTTCCTACAATTCTACACAAGTTGAGTAAAAAAAAAAGAACTGAGGTCTGTACTTCGATTTCCTTGTATGTAGCTACTACGGCTCTGGGGATTAAAGGATGTTCCTGGGGGTGTTAGGACTTAATCATGCCATTTAGGATTAAGTTGCTACCAGACACTGATCTAGAGTCAGTTTTATGGTTTCCCCTCCACTTAAGGTTAGTATTCAAAGATGGAAAGCTCATTCTAGATATGTGCCGAATGGCAACTTTTGGTCATTATTGGCCCTGACTGCTTTGGGTCGCAGTGGTCTTTCTAGAATCCCAGTACTGCCACCTATAGGCAGACATTGAAGAGTGGCACAAGGTGCATCCCAATAATCTCTCCTTCTTCCTAAAGTGTACACTCGTTCGATACTCCCCCCAAATGTAGAAGCATTGGATTGGTGTTAGCATGGGCTAGAGGGAGTTTCCATATACCACTCATTTCATTGCAAAACTATAAAGGGAAATTAACAAGTGCAGATATCGGGAGAAAGTAGATGTAATTGAGACACATCCAGGGTAAACAGCATCTCAAGTTTATACACGTTTGCTGAATCTTTGGGCCATTTTCCCAAAACAAGCACAAAACCCCAACTCTACAAATCTCTAGCAAAAGCAAACATTCAAAACTGTTCTCTTTCCAAAATGCTTTTTTTTGCATCAAAATGACACGTCATATGACTAGATCGGTCTACCAACCAACACACTGATGTGCTCAACACAAAACACTATGAATATCCCATCAGTAGGTTTAGAATTGTTGTAGTTTCAGTGTTACACTGTAGCCGGTTGTAAAAGATGGTTACAGTAATGGATACCTACTCAAAAACACAAATAAACACACACAAATGCAACACAGTAACAAAAACCATTGCCATTTATTTCCAAAATGCAGTATTTTTGAACACTTGTGTTTTGTATGTAACACTTTCCAAACCCAACAGGAGAAAACATTCAGTAAGATAAAGGGTTTTCTGTACAACAACAAAAAATGAAAGAGGCTCATTCTTTCAAAACTATGAACACAAAGACAAAAACACATGCAAAATGTAAGAAAGACATTAGGCTGCATCCGGCCTCCTATTTTGGTCTGGCCACAGCACCTCCTCTACATCACATGTTCTCCCTGGATAAACAGCAGGGAAAGAATCTTCTGGAGTGACGGATCCAGCTGCCGAAAGCCACCACAACTTCACCACATGCCTCCTCCATAGCCTGGAGAAGAGGCAGGCCTGCGAGGGGATGGCGGTCATACACCTTCCATCGCCATGCCGAAAAAAACTCTTCAATAGGGTTTAGGAATGGGGAATATGGTGGGAGGTATAGAACAATAAATTGTGGGTGGTCGATGAACCAGTTGCGGACCAGAGCAGCCTGGTGGAAACTCACGGTGTCCCTGATGATAGCATATCTGGGCTGCTCTGGTCCACCCCTCTGCTCAGCTGGAATGAGGATGCCATGTAGTGTGTCCAGGAATGTGATGAGAAGGGCGGTGTTGTAGGGTTGGCATGGTGATGGAGGATGCCTTGCTGGCTAACGGCTGCACACATGGTGATATTCCCTCCACGCGGTCCAGGGACATTCACAATGGCCAATAATGTTCCGTCCCCTTCTTTTGACTACGTTGAAGCCAGCCTCAATGTAAATATAAACGTGATGAATTGCAGCTGCATCCAGCTCCAAGACTCTCCGAAACAGACAAGACAATATGGAACATAGACCTAGTAGACCTAGAGCAGTCAATATGGTGAGGCACAATACACTGGAATACAGTACTGTAATGTGTCTATACAGTGCTGCTATGATAGTAAATTCACAGTATAGTACTTACTTGCACATATTCATAGCGCTGTTCTTTAACCCTCTCTGAGTTTCACTCAAATGACGCCCTGTAGATCCGTTTCATCCGGATTCGGTTGCGCTGTAATACACGGTCCAATGTAGACAAGCCCACCTGTTGAATGTTATTGAATATTGTGTTGTCTGCAATTATGTGGTTCTGGATTTCTCCATTGTCTAATGGTATTGTTGACCATGTTCACAATAGCAGTCTCCTGTTCTGGTGTGACCAGCTGGGGTCTTCCACCACGGCCTGGCCGTCTCAGTTCTGCAGAAGATCCACAAATATGATAGGATTGGTTACAGTAGGCTAAAATAATCTATTTTATTTCAATATGAAATTACTGTAACATTGGTCAACAATCACGGAGTAACATAGGCCTACTGATATGTCAGACTGCAGTATACATACATAAAGAGCATAGTGTATATGGTAGGTAACTTACCGGTTGTCATTTCTGAATGTATGGATGATAGATGCAACCATGTAGCGGCTCAGGTTGGGCTGAACTCTGCCCAGCCTCCCTCATACTCAATCCATGGGTGAGCACATGGTTAACCAATGTGGCCCTGATCTCATCTGAGACAACTGTTCTTCCTCATCCTTAACGTCGTCCTCCTCCTCCTCCTCCTCTTCTTCTTACTCTCACTCCTTCACCTCTAGCACTTGCTTCACCATTGACTTCCATTTTCCTCCAAAACAAACAGAAACTCATCTGTGGCCTTCTATAGTGCTAAAGCTCTGATTTCTAAGCGAACAATTCAGCAGCTAGTGTTTACACCTGTGAGGAGTGGGTGTTGCCAATTGGTGTATAGAGCTTGACATTGTGATTGGTGTTGCTGTCCAAAGGGACTAACGAGATTTAAATTTTGAATGTTGTGCTTAATATAGAGAACTGTCTGTAGTGTTTTGCAAAAAGTGTGATATAGAATTGAAAACTGTTTGCAAAGCAGGAATTGTGCTTGCAATTTTGCAGACTTTGTTTAGGGATTTGGTACATGAGTTTCAGGTTTTGGTGACTGCGTTTCAAGTTCCAATTTTAGTGTGTAAACAATTGGGAAAAACTGTAATTGACTTGCTTAGTTAAACGTTAAATAAAATAAATGAAACAGTTTCAAATGCAAACCCACTAGATGTCCATAAGATGGCGTCAGAGCTTTCAAGATTGCAAATCACTTATAGGCCTACATTGATTTATTCTAAGGAAAGCTGCGCTGTGAAGGAGGATAGAGGACTTGAGAGACAAGAAAACTAACTGACACATCATCATAACCGCCAGAGTTGAATGGCAACTCCAAGGTCGTGCTGTGAGGAAATGTATTGATTAATCAGTTTTATCCACTTGTACAAGCTTTCGGTATGTGTTGGACTTGGCCTTCTGTGGTTAGAGAGAGCTAAGGCTCACAGCCAGTGGATAGAGTAACAGATTAAAGCTTCAGTATAATGTTCTAAATGACTAGTCCGAGGTCTGATTTGTTCATTCAATTGTGAGTACCTTGGTTTTCCTTGTTTTTCTGTCTATCCGGAGTGTGGAGGGTTGAAGATAAGGGTTCTTTAATTGTCTGTTACTGAACATGCTCACAGTCCTGAGGCAAATACTTAATGATGTGGACTATGTAAAAGTACCAAGATGTCCCTAGTGCCACCGAAAACTCACAAATGTGTGCCATGATGTTCTCTCTGTCCCCTCTCCCTCTTGCTCTCTCTCTCTCCCTCTCTCTCTCTTTCTCTCTCTCTTTCTCTCTCTCTCTAATGAGGTAAGTTACAACTGTCACCCATAATCTGTCCGACTATCAGTCTCTTCCCCTCAGCATCTTGAGCACGCCCCCATGGGCACGCCCCCCACCCTCATCAACAGGGCTGCCGTGGAAATGGTCAAAAACTTCAAGTTCCTCGGCATACACATATCCGAGCAGCTGAAACGGTCAAACCACACGGAAACCGTGGTGAAGAAGGCATGACAGCGACTCTTCACCTCAGGATGCTGAAGAAAGTTGGCCTGTCCCAGAGTGCCCTCACAGTGTTCTACAGGAGCACCATTGAGAGCATACTGATCGGGCTGCATCTCAGCCTGGTACGTCAACTCCACCACCGCAAACCGCAAGGCTCTTCAGAGGGTGGTACACTCAGCCGAATACACCAGGTGTCACAGAAAGGCCAGGAAGATAATCAGGGATCCTAGCCACCTGAGCCATGGCCTGTTCTCCCCGCTTCCAACACTAAGATGCAGGCAGAGCATCATGGCAAAAACTGGAAGACTGGCCAATAGTTTCTACCCCCAGACCATCAGGCTGCCCCCGCAACCCTGTACATGCGACTATTAAACTTCTAATCTAATCTTTACAGTCACAATGTATTTTATATTCCAATTTCCAGTTTACCATTATTTTGGCTACCATGGCTAGAAGAAGAAATCTCAGTGACATCAACAAAACACCAAACGTTCTGGCCTCTGTAGTTCCTTAAGGCTATCCTGTAACTCCATTGTTGACCACTTGGGGGCCACTGTCCTGTGTTGATGTGTGTTGTTTGTTTAATGTGCTAAATCCTGTAGAAGAAGAATTGTTTACATTCCAAAATGGTGAAAGTCACACTGTGGAGCTGCAGACTTGATCAAACTCCATCCTTCTTGCATTTTGTAGAAGCATTGTTATGGGATCGATATCATGCCAAATTTATTCGCAAATGTAAGTCACCAATCTACAAATATAAATCACTTTCCACAAATGTAAATCACTTTCCACAAATGTAAATCACCTTCCACAAATGTAAATCACTAATCCTTAAACGTAAATCACCTTCCACAAATGTAAATCACTAATCCATAAACGTAAATCACCTTCCACAAATGTAAATCACCAATCCATAAATGTAAATCACTTTCCACAAATGTAAATCACTTTCCACAATTGTAAATCGCTATCCATAAATGCAATTCGCTATCCACAAACAAACACCTTTTGATTTGTATTTGTATATCGAGGGCCTTAAGTAAAATGACTGCCATAAAGATTTGCACATAGGAGAGATATGCGCAAACATGACAGATATGGCAAACCTGCAACTCCATATTTGGAAGCACTCACACATAGAAAAAAGTTCTCACGTGTACAAAGTGATTTGTATTCATAGAAAAAAGGTTTGTACCCATAGAAAGCGATTTCTAAGCATCAATGGAAACTTTTTTTTCTTCGACTACAAATCGCTTTTTACCGTGATAATTTTTTTCTGTGTGAGAACTTCTTGTCTACACGTGAGAACTTGTCTTTTTCTTGTCGTCAAATCCCTGCCAAAAGTCAGGTGACCTAAGCGCTTCCAAATATGGAGTTGCAGGTTTGCCAAATCTGTCATGTTTGCGCAAATCTTTATGGCAGTCATTTTACTTAAGGCCCTCAATTTACAAATACAAATCCAAAGGTGTTTGTTTGTAGCTGCCCACTGCACTGAGGATAGGAAACTCTATCACCACCGCTAAACCCACTATAATTGAGAATTTCAATAAGCATTTTTCTACGGCTGGCCATGCTTTCCACCTGGCTACCCCTACCGCAGTCAACAGCACTGCACCCCCCACAGCTACTCGCCCAAGCCTTCCCCATTTCTCCTTCTCCCAAATCCATTCAGCTGATGTTCTGAAAGAGCTGTAAAATCTGGACTCCTACAAATCAGCTGGGCTTGACAATCTGGACCCTTTCTTTCTAAAATTATCTGCCGAAATTGTTGCAACTCCTATTACTAGCCTGTTCAACCTCTCTTTCGTGTCGTCTCAGATTCCCAAAGATTGGAAAGCAGCTGCTTTCCCAAACTGCTACAGACCTATATCTATCCTACCCTGCCTTTCTAAGGTCTTCGAAAGCCAAGTCAACAAACAGATTACCGACCATTTTGAATCCCACCGCACCTTCTCCGCTATGCAATCTGGTTTCAGAGCTGGTCATGGGTGCACCTCAGCCACGCTCAAGGTCCTAAACGATATCGTAACCGCCATCGATAAGAAACAATACTGTGCTGCCGTATTCATTGACCTGGCCAAAGCTTTTGACTCTGTCAATCACCACATCCTCATCGGCAGACTCAATAGCCTTGGTTTCTCAAATGATTGCCTCGCCGGGTTCACCAACTACTTCTCTGATAGAGTTCAGTGTGTCAAATCGGAGGGCCTGTTGTCCAGGCCTCTGGCAGTCTCTATGGGGGTGCCACAGGGTTCAATTCTTGGGCCAACTCTTTTCTCTGTATACATCAATGATGTCGCTCTTGCTGCAGGTGAGTCTCTGATCCACCACTATGCAGACGACACCATTCTATATACTTCTGGCCCTACTTTGGACACTGTGTTAACAACCCTCCAGACGAGCTACAATGACATACAACTCTCCTTCCGTGGCCTCCAACTGCTCTTAAATACAAGTAAAACTAAATGCATGCTCTTCAACCGATCGCTGCCTGCACCTGCCCGCCTGTCCAGCATCACTACTCTGGACGGCTCTGACTTAGAATATGTGGACAACTACAAATACCTAGGTGTCTGGTTAGACTGTAAACTCTCCTTCCAGACTCACATCAAACATCTCCAATCCAAAGTTAAATCTAGAATTGGCTTCCTATTTCTCAACAAAGCATCCTTCACTCATGCTGCCAAACATACCCTCGTAAAACTGACCATCCTACCGATCCTCGACTTCGGCGATGTCATTTACAAAATAGCCTCCAATACACTACTCAACAAACTGGATGCAGTCTATCACAGTGCCATCCGTTTTGTCACCAAAGCCCCATACACTACCCACCACTGCGACCTGTACGCTCTTGTTGGCTGGCCCTCGCTTCATACTCGTCGCCAAACTCACTGGCTCCAGGTCATCTACAAGACCCTGCTAGGTAAAGTCCCCCCTTATCTTCGCTCACTGGTCACCATAGCAGCACCCACCTGTAGCACTCGCTCCAGCAGGTATATCTCTCTGGTCACCCCCAAAGCCAATTCCTCCTTTGGCCGTCTCTCCTTCCAGTTCTCTGCTGCCAATGACTGGAACGAACTACAAAAATCTCTGAAGCTGAAGACTCATATCTCCCTCACTAGCTTTAAGCACCAGCTGTCAGAGTAGCTCACAGATCACTGCACCTGTACATAGCCCATCTATAATTTAGCCCAAACAACTACCTCTTCCCCTACTGTATTTATTAATTTATTTTGCTCATTTGCACCCCATTATTTCTACTTTGCACTTTCTTCTACTACAAATCTACCATTCCAGTGTTTTACTTGCTATATTGTATTTACTTTGCCACCATGGCCTTTTTGCCTTTACCTCCCTTATCTCACCTCATTTGCTCACATTGTATATAGACTTATATTTCTACTGTATTATTAACTGTATGTTTGTTTTACTCCATGTGTAACTCTGTGTTGTTGTATGTTGTCGAACTGCTTTGCTTTATCTTGGCCAGGTCGCAATTGTAAATGAGAACTTGTTCTCAACTTGCCTTCCTGGTTAAATAAAGGTGAAATAAAAAAATATATGTATTTTTTTTTAAACATTTGTGGAAAGTGATTTACATTTGTGGATTGGTGATTTACATTTGTGAATTGGTGATTTATATTTGTGGATTGGTGATTTACATTTGTGGTAAGTGATTTACATTTGTGGATTGGTGATTTACATTTGTGGTAAGTGATTTACATTTGTGGATTGGTGATTTACATTTGTGGATTGGTGATTTACATTTGTGGTAAGTGATTTACATTTGTGGATTGGTGATTTACATTTGTGGTAAGTGATTTACATTTGTGGATTGGTGATTTACATTTGTGGATTGGTGATTTACATTTGTGGATTGGTGATTTACATTTGTGGATTGGTGATTTACATTTGTGGTAAGTGATTTACATTTGTGGATTGGTGATTTACATTTGTGGATTGGTGATTTACATTTGTGGTAAGTGATTTACATTTGTGGATTGGTGATTTACATTTGTGGTAAGTGATTTACATTTGTGGATTGGTGATTTACATTTGTGAATTGGTGATTTACATTTGTGGATTGGTGATTTACATTTGTGGATTGGTGATTTACATTTGTGTTAAGTGATTTACATTTGTGGATTGGTGATTTACATTTGTGGATTGGTGATTTACATTTGTGGATTGGTGATTTACATTTGTGGTAAGTGATTTACATTTGTGGATTGGTGATTTACATTTGTGGATTGGTGATTTACATTTGTGGATTGGTGATTTACATTTGTGGATTGGTGATTTACATTTGTGGATTGGTGATTTACATTTGTGGATTGGTGATTTACATTTGTGGATTGGTGATTTACATTTGTGGATTGGTGATTTACATTTGTGGTAAGTGATTTACATTTGTGGATTGGTGAGTTACATTTGTGGATTGGTGATTTACATTTGTGGATTGGTGATTTACATTGGTGGATTGGTGATTTACATTTACAAATACATTTGGCATGATATTGATCCCTTACATTGTCTGAAAGTAAAATGAATCATAACATATTTGGCATTCAATTCATGATGATATTTTCTACGGATGATCGTTTTAATGAGATTTATGAATCTTCTTGATAGCCACATGGATATCTGTTCAGTGCATTTGATCTTGTCATGTTTTGGGTAATTATTTACATCGAATTTAATGCATAATGGTGCATATTTCTGTGTTCTTGAACATGTATACAAATACATGCTGTGTTATTATTGAGAATTAAGCCTAGTATTCAGCTAGCATAGAATAAGTCATACTCATTGTTATTTTCTTTCTATTTTTCAGTTTTACTCCTTTCAGTCACTATTACTTTACCTACGAAGAGGTGGCAATAAATCATCCTTCAACACTACAGTAGCTGCACCGGGTTTATCTATCTGCTGAACTTAAGAAGGGGACTCTTTAACGAGAGCAGAACAGTAAAAAGACACTCAACAATGATTGCATCCTCTAGAGGACAAGATATCCAGTCGGCTCTACTCTTTTGCACACGTCCAAAACAAATGTCAGCTTCGGAACGTAAGGGCCTTGCAACCAGGTCAGAGGTCAGTGTTCTCTTCATCTAAGTCATTAAGATGCTCCTGCAAGTCTACAGCAAGCTTGGCTACATTAGAACCTCATGCCAAGGCTGAAGAAGCACTAGCAAGAGCATCATACTAGAGGTGAAGGTTAAGAAAGCCCAGCTTAAACTGGAGGAGACCCATAAGGAGGCCACATTAGAGGCTCTTCAGCATGAAAAGGAGGCAGAGGCAGCCTTAGCCGAGGCTAATGTGTTTGAGGCAGCAGCGGATGCAGAATACCAAATTATGGACTTTATTGTGGAAGAATGTTGTCCTATTCCTTCAATAGAGTTTCAGACACTTGAAGTTTATTTCCAAAACGCTATATCCACATATTTTTTTACATTTGTGTTTTTTCATCAGAATTCTTTAAAAAAAATTCCCCCCTTTTTAGTGATATCCAATTGGTAGTTACAGTCTTGCACCATCACTGCAACTCCCATACTGACCACGGAGAGGCAGAAGTCGTGAGCCGTGCGTCCTCCAAAACACGACCTGCCAAGCCGCACTGCTTCTTGACACAATGCTCGCTTAACCCAGAAGTCAGCCACTCATATGTGTCAGAGGAAACACTGTACACCTGGCAACCGCATCAGTGTGCATGCGCCCGGCCCGCCACACGAGTTGCTAGAGTGCGATGGGCAAGGACATCCCTGCTGGCTAAACCCTCCCCTAGCCCAGACGACGCTGGGCCAATTGTGCGCCGTCTCATCGGTCTCCCAGTCGTGGACGACTGCAACACAGCCTGGGATTGAACTAGGATCTGTAGTGATGCCGCTAGCACTGCAGTGCCTTAGACCGCTGTGCCACACGGGAGGCCAGAAATTATTTCTAATGTGTACCTTCATGTGTGTGTAAAATATGACTGTTGTCATTGTCGTGTGTGTAGGTGGCAGGGAAGTCAGGCGCAGGAGAAACCAACTTGGTATAACTGGAGTAGTTTCATTATTATAAAACAAACTCCAAAACCAACATACATAAAAATAAACATGGGTAAACATACCCGTCACACACCTATACAAAATTCACAAACACATAACCAGCAAACTATCTCCGACAAGGACATGAGGGGAAACAGAGGATTAAATACACAGCATGTAATGAATGGGATTGGAACCAGGTGTGTAGGAAGACAAAACAAAACCAATGGATAATGAAAAACTGATCAATGATGGCTAGAAGACCGGTGACGTCGACCTGCCGAGCACCGCCCGAACAAAGAGGGGCATCGACTTCGGCAGAAGTCGTGACAACTGTTTTCAGATTTTTTATTATTCGATTTTAGATGTGTATGAAAATGTGTCATATTTGCAAAACTCTATTTATCTATTGTTTAGCTGGAATGGAATGTTCGTATGCTGTATATCTGACTGTGATATGTGGTTGTCTCACCTAGCTATGTTAAGATGAATGCACTTACTGTAAGTTACTCTGGATAAGAGCATCTGCTAAATGTCCAATGTAAATGTTTTACATACAAATAACCCTTTGAGTCCTCCAATGATTCTTTGCAGTTAAAAAAATTGTTATTTCATATTTTAGTGATGATTAAAATATAGGGGTGGCGGCTCATTCAAATATTTTGCGGCGTGGTTTGGTCACTGCTTTTTTTTGTGCAACCGTGAGTGATAGTGTCAATCCAGTTGATCTCATCTGTTGTGTTATGCTCTGGGATAATACTTTATGATAATGGCCAGTGACGGTCTCTTGAGAAAGACTTACTTACGGCCTTGTGTCAATTGAGAACGGTTGACTAAGTCAGTAGTTCTTAAAATTCTCTTCTCAGGGAATCCAAACCATTCCAGAGCTAGCACACCTGATTCAACTTGTTCATAAACACAACAATAGAAATATGGAATTTTAACAATATAATATCGCTGTTAAACCAGAATAAAAAACCCTGTATGTTCTATAAAGAACCTTTGAGATTGAGAATGGTTCTATAAAGAACCTTTGAGATTGAGAATGGTTCTATAAAGAACCGTTGAGATTGAGAATGGTTCTATACAGAACCGTTGAGATTGAGAATGGTTCTATACAGAACCGTTGAGATTGAGAATGGTTCTATACAGAACCGTTGAGATTGAGAATGGTTCTATACAGAACCTTTGAGATTGAGAATGGTTCTATACAGAACCGTTGAGATTGAGAATGGTTCTATAAAGAACCGTTGAGATTGAGAATGGTTCTATACAGAACCGTTGAGATTGAGAATGGTTCTATAAAGAATCATAAAAATGGGTCTTATATAGCCCCAAAAAGGGTTTTATAAACTGGGTGGTTCGAGCCCTGAGTGCTGATTGGCTGACAGCCGTATACCACGGGCATTACAAAACATTTATTTTTACTGCTCTAATTACTTTGGTAACCAGTTTATAACAGCAATAAGGCACCTCAGGGGTTGGTGATATATGGCCAATATACAACGGCTAAGGGTTGTGTCCAGGCACTCCACAATGCGTCGTGCTTAAGAACAGCCCTTAGCCGTGATATATTGGCCATATACCACAAAACCCAGAGGTGCCTTATTGCCATTATAAACTGGTTATTTCTAGTTTGACAAGCTGTTTTCCGCAACAGATTTTTTTATTCAGTTGTCATATTGTCAGGTTTGCTAGCAACAAACTATTTAGCTAGCTTCTAGCCTGGTGTTTGATATGCAATGTAATCTCCTCGTAATGAACAGTCAGTGACAAGTGTCCCGACGAGAAGGCAAACTTTTTTAGCTATGCCAGGCAAAATTGGGCATATCAGCTCATTGTTATGGATATATCCAAATTAATGTCAATAGCAGTGGAGGTTGCTGAGGGGAGAACGGCTCATAATAATGGCTGGAACAGAACGAACGGAATGGCATCACACAAATGGAAACCACGTCTTTGATGTATTTGATACCATTCCACCTATTCCACTTTGGCCATTACCATGAGCCCATCCTCCCCAATAAATGTGCCACCAACCTCCTGTGGTCATTAGAAAACAGTTACTTTGCTGTTTATTCTGGCTGCAGAATAACACCAGAGGGATATGAACGTTGCCATATAGAACTAACAAATGGGCCACGCCCATAAATATGGAACTAATCGAACAAACGACTGGGTCGCGTCTCTAGCCACCAAAAGATATGAAAGTAGGAATTTATAAACTTATAAAAAATAAATTAGCAAAAAAAAAAAAAGGATTTCTATCAGTAAATGTGTGCTTTCATATTGTTTTCTTTGGCAGCTGTGCTATAATGGGGATAAACAGCTTAAACAAACGTACGGAGGTAGAGGTTGTGACTGTGTAGCTAGTTGGCTAGTTAGCAGCAAGCAAGGGATAAGAACGTTGCTACTTAGCATGGCAATGGAACATAAAGAACAAACAACTGGGTCACGTCTCTAGCACCAAAAAGATGACAAAGTATGAATTTGCTCATAAACATGAAATTATTCTTCCGGTAAATGTGTGCTTTCCTATTGATTTCTTTGGCAACTAATATAACTGGGATAAATTCCTCCGTTCTGTACATTACCTTGGACACATTTGTGTTGTCCATTATTTCCAATGTAGTGTTTATCCCTTACTGATAGAACCCTTGGAAATGGTTATTTAAGGCACCATACAGGTTCCATATTGAACCTTATGACCATGGTTCTTCATAGGACCTTCAAAAAAAGGTTCCATATAGCACCAAAAAGGATTCCACTATGGTTACAAGCCAACAAACCATTATTTGGCACATGATAAAACCATTTAGTTTTTGTGTGTTACTGTAACGGGTTATTAAATATCGATGTCACAAATGTATCATTTGTACATTTCTTTATAAAAAATGTAGTTATTTGTTACATTTAACTTTGATTTAATGTGAAACCTAGCAGTACTACTTATTTCTCTGACTGTGAGGCGGATACATGTACAGTATAAAGCATTTAGCAAAAAAATATTATTATTTGTTTCTCTGAAAAACAAGGCAAGGAGGGAAGGAGAGAAGAAGAGAGCAGAGAAGAGATATGGAGAAGAAGAGAGACCAACAGGTAGAAGAGAGAGAAAAAGGAGAGGAGAAGGAGGGAGAGGAGAGAGGGAGGGGAGTACAGTAGATAAGAACTCTGTATGTATTGTATGATGGACAGTAGAAGCTGTGTGAAGGCTTTAAATAATGTGATCTGAGAGCAGTGTGTCCCTATAGCATTGTAATTACAGCAGAGCACTGCAATTAGTGAAATGATATATACAGTACATGCTTCCTGTGCACTCTTATAATAATCACACACACACACGCTCTAACTCTACACTTTACTCAAGGTCTTCAGAGGCTGTGAAAACACAATACTGCGGCAAGTCTCTCATTGTAATTATTTCCTCTGTGTCAGTGTATGCCTTTGTTCTTGTGGTCACTGACTGCTGTACGGTTCAGCCTCTGTCTGTCTGTCTGTCTGTCTGTCTGTCTGTCTGTCTGTCTGTCTGTCTGTCTGTCTGTCTGTCTGTCTGTCTGTCTGTCTGTCTGTCTGTCTGTCTGTCTGTCTGTCTGTCTGTCTGTCTGTCTGTCTGTCTGTCTGTCTGTCTGTCTGTCTGTCTGTCTGTCTGTCTGTCTGTCTGTCTGTCTGTCTGTCTGTCTGTCTGTCTGTCTGTCTGTCAGCAACAATAAACACAGCACCTATTAGACAAATAACATCAACAATAAACACAGCACCTATTAGACAAATAACATCAACAATAAACACAGCACCTATTAGACAAATAACATCAACAATAAACACAGCACCTATTAGACAAATAACATCAACAATAAACACAGCACCTATTAGACAAATAACATCAACAATAAACACAGCACCTATTAGACAAATAACATCAACAATAAACACAGCACTCATTAGACTGTTACATCCTTTGATACAAACAATAACAACCATTTATACGGTGTGTGTGTGTGTGTGTGTGTGTGTGTGTGTGTGTGTGTGTGTGTGTGTGTGTGTGTGTGTGTGTGTGTGGGCCATGTGTGTGCCATACTTGGGCATGTATTTTAATGTGTGTGTGAGTGTGTCTGAATTCAGTGTGAGTGTGTCTGACCAGCATGCAATGATCAGATGAGTAAACTGGGTGTAATTCCTGTGGAATGTATAGCAGTGAGGCGTAGCTAACAGGGAACAAACACCATATCTGAATAATTCAACTAGAATGGGGACCTCCTAACCAGGCTACTGTTACATAACAGATAGAGGATACCATGGTCAACGAAGGAGACAGATATCAAAACACACACGCACGCGCGTACACACACACACTCAGGCACGCAGTGCATGCAAATGTCAAGGACAACGTCATGCTGCTTGCTTAGCAGTTACCGCTTCCCGTCGATCGGCTCATACAGTCTCCAACTCAGAACCTCTGCCTTGCAAACCCACATGACCGGCCTCCTGAAGCATTCCAACCCATTGCACTTTTGAAAATACCTTCTTCAATGGCACAAGGGGCGATACCTCAGGGTGAGGAGTGAGTTTCACACATCCCCATCTTTAATATTTCACCTTTTACACAAACAAGCACACACGCCTTCCCTCAGCTAGTCATACATATTTCACAGATGGTAGAAACCTAATCACGCATGTGTGCTGATGAGAGTGGAAGTGTGTGTGTGTGTGTGTGTGTGTGGTGTGTGTGTGTGTGTGTGTGTGTGTGTGTGTGTGTGTGTGTGTGGTGTGTGGTGTGTGTGTGTGTGTGTGTGTGTGTGTGTGTGTGTGTGGGGGGGGCGCGCGTGTGTGTGTGTGTTTGTGTGTGTGTGTGTGTGTGTGTGTGTGTGTGTGTGTGCGTGTGTTTGTGTGTGTGTGGAGAGGAGAGTGTGAGTCTCCTGAGAAGATTCAAACAACCCTGTGGATGGGAGGACCTAGCACTGATGTCTGTTCAACACGCAAACCGTGGCAGGGGTTACACACATGCACACAGACACATGCACACACACACATGCACACACACACATGCACACAGACACATGCACACAGACACATGCACACAGACACATGCACACAGACACATGCACACAGACACATGCACACACACACATGCACACAGACACATGCACACAGACACATGCACACACACACATGCACACAGACACATGCACACAGACACATGCACACAGACACAGAATAACAGTTTATTCAGTGACCTTTTGAGGTTTTTACAGGAGATCGCTCTCAGTGCAATGGAGGGCGGGCACACACACACACACACACACACACACACACACACACACACACACACACACACACACACACACACACACACACACACACACACACACACACACACACACACACACACGGGGGTAGTGGCTGAATAGGTATCTGGGTTTAGTAAATCTGGATCTTTAATAAATGTCAGTGAATGATACAGTTTGGTGAAGGAGACAGAGAATCCTCACATGAGTTAACAGAATAAAAGATATGATAATATGGCACATTTCCTTCAGAAAAACATCAGTAAACTATTGCACTCTTGCTGTCACACCCTGATCAGTTTCACCTGCCTTTGTGCTTGTCTCCACCACCCGCCAGGTGTCGCCCATCTTCCCCATTATCCCCTGTGTATTTATACCTGTGTTCTCTGTTTGTTTGTAGCCAGGTCGTCTTGTCTTGTCAGGTCTTACCAGTGTGCTTTCCCATCTTCTTGGTTTCTCAAGTTTCTGTTTCCTACTTTCCCCGATTCTGACCATTCTGCCTGACCCCCGAGCCTGCCTGCTGTTCTGTACCTGCCTGACTCTGCCCTGGATTACGGACCTCTGCCTGCCCTGACCGTGAGCCTGCCTGCTGTTCTGTACCTGCCTGACTCTGACCAGATTACGGACCTCTGCCTGCCCTGACCGTGAGCCTGCCTGCTGTTCTGTTCTGTTCTGTACCTGCCTGACTCTGACCAGATTACGGACCTCTGCCTGCCCTGACCGTGAGCCTGCCTGCTGTTCTGTACCTGCCTGACTCTGACCAGATTACGAACCTCTGCCTGCCCTGACCGTGAGCCTGCCTGCTGTTCTGTTCTGTACCTGCCTGACTCTGACCAGATTACGGACCTCTGCCTGCCCTGACCGTGAGCCTGCCTGCTGTTCTGTACCTGCCTGACTCTGACCAGATTACGAACCTCTGCCTACCCTGACCGTGAGCCTGCCTGCTGTCCTGTACCTTACTGACTCTGCCCTGGATTATGGACCTCTGCCTGCCCTTGACCTGTCTTTTGCCTGCCCCTTGTTTGGTCAATAAACATCTGTGATTCTAGCTGTCTGCATCTGGGTCTTATCCTGAGTTCTGACACTTGCTCAACCTCCGGTAGGTTCAACGACCATGCTTTACTTGCAAGATCATGTGAATTTAATCTTGCAAACTAGCTAGTGTTTTGGTTCATTAGCTCGTCAGCTAGCTAATAGTGGCAAGTGGATAACTTTCTAGTTCAAATTAGGCAGACAAGGACAAGGATATGAATATTATGAACTTGTATTAATCATTGCAGGAACATTAAGACATTAGGATACAATTGCAAACAGACTTTGAAATGGAATAAAATGTATTCCAATCTACAGAGAGCCTACAGGTGTATTGTAGTCCACTACTATTTTGCTCAGGATTAGATATCCCCATTGACTGGTGCTTCATTGATATTGATATTCCAGTTACTATCGGGATGTCAAGTCCCCCTATAATTAGAACCATACCTGTGCTCTAACTTTGCATTTACCTACCCATGTATTTCAGCATCCATGTCCCCATGTTATTGCCTGTAAGCATTGCATACGGCATGCAGGGCATAACCCTAGCATGTCACAAACACATGTTCCTGCACTTGGCCATCACGTCCTATA
Organism: Salmo salar; assembly: GCF_965601325.2. NCBI lineage: Eukaryota > Metazoa > Chordata > Actinopteri > Salmoniformes > Salmonidae > Salmo > Salmo salar. The sequence goes on along the minus strand of NC_138318.1, from coordinate 28,035,905 downwards.
TGGTGCATACATACAGTACACCATGGAGATCCTTATAAATGACTAATTGCTAATTCTCTGTCATACAGGTTCTGCTACTGGACCACCATTACTTTGTAGAACACGAGTTAGCCAACTAATAATGTTGTGTAGTTGCATGAACAGTGTGCGCCAAGATTATGATAACTAACCCTGTACCCTTTCATCTGCATTATGTGACGGTAGAGATATTGTTGAAAATAGGTTTATTGTGTGAACAACAAAGGGCTCATAACATCCACAATATATTCCTAAATGATGTGTCTCTCAGTCATTTTTTCCTGCATGTTTATGACTATGTACTGAGAATGAAATGCAATCAGCAACATGAGCTTCCTCCTCTACCTCTCTGCAGTGCAGATTCTCACTGGCAGTAGACACAAGAACACATATTTGAAGATGACATTAGATTGTGAAGTTATCCCTAAATGCTTATGACAAACTATCTCCAGAACCAGCCATAGCCAGTGTTTTGGCTAATATTTTGAACACTAGCCTAAAGATGGAATGTGTTGTTGATTATCATTGCCTAGTTACAAGGTCACATTCACTTGGAGGTATCTGGATGTACTAATATATATAACAGATATAACAAGGAGCATCTTTGGCTGTATGCTAGCTAGCTGTATGTGAATAAACCACTCTTAGATGGCGTCTGTGATGATTTCTATAGTGGGTTTGCCTGGCTGGACGTCACGGTGGTGCAGACATAGCCTCCAGCCCTGCTACCCATCCAGCTCTGGCTGTAGCTCCCTCATGGCCCAGGGATCATTATGGTTGTTGTAGGAGATGGTGTCATACTGATTAGCTTGAGGCTCCCGAGTGGCGCAGCAGTCTAAGGCACTGCATTTCAGTGCTAGAGGTGTCACTACAGACCATGGTTCAATTCCAGGCTGTATCACAACAGGCTGTGATTGGGAGTCCCACAGGGCGGCGCACAATTGGCCCAGGTTTGTCCGAGTTAGGGATTTGGCTGGGATAGGCCGTCATTGTAAATAAGAATTTGTTTTCAACTGACTTTCCTAGTTAAATACAAAAAATCAAAGCTGCATGCCTGTTTCTCTGTTTGGTGTCATAGAGATAAGCCAGGAAGAGGTACTAGGTATAGACCACTTGCCATCTCTGAACTTAGGTTTGGATTTTGTTTATCACCCACTGAATGAACCAAGCATTGCTGCAGTCACAATTAAACAAGTTATTATTCAGGTCCATGTAACTCAATGAAGGGAGAGAATGCATCACTATCTCATTGATAGCTGTAAGTTCGTTATTTCTTACTTGCAAGTGAAACACTTGCGATAATTGGGTCCTATAAGGAAATCTAAAGACTCGTGTGAGTTCTAGGATTGGGTAACACAGCTCTGGAGTGAGGTTGTGAATATATTGTTGCTGATGTCAAGGTACATCAACTGGGGTGTGTAAATGAATGTGTCTGGGTGCAGAGATTTGATACTGAGATTCCCTAACCATATTGTTAATAAAGACTTCACCTTCAAGACAGCTTGATAGTAGATTATGCATTCCTTCCGGACACTGGCTGTAGATTTTCAGATATTCGAGAGATGACAAGTGAAAGAACGGTGGAGTGTTTAGCGAGGGTTCGTCCATTTTATAGCTCTCTAATTGCTCCTGAAGGGATTTTATTTCCATACAGAATGAGATTTGTAAGGTTGACCAATCCCTCAAAGGCCCTGTCATTCATACTGGTCATTTGATTGTCAACTAAATCCAAATAGTTGAGTGACTGTAATCTTTGTCTTCTTTCCCAATGGGCTTTAGTTCATTTCCTCCAATCTCCAAGATCTCTAGTTTTTCCAAACCATTCTTGAAAGCACTATTCATGGTCAGGATACTATTTTCTACCAGGTTTAGGACTGTTAAGGCCTTTAAATCCTGGAAGACACAGTTTTCTAGATTACGAATTGTATTACTGTAAGTGGACAGTTCAATGAGTCTTGTAAAATGTGCCAAATCTGATCAGTATATCATAGAGGCTTAATCTGTTGGGCCAGTAACTGAAAGGTTGCTGGTTCAAATCCCAGAGATGACAAGGCTTTGTCGATGTACCCTTGAACAAGGCACTTTACCCTAATTGCTCCTTTAAGTCACTCTGGATACGAGCGTCTGCTAAATGTGATTGTTGATACTGTTGCAGCTGAGATCAAGGATTTCCCATGTGGAGAGCAAAGATGAAATCTTGTTGTGGCACAGTCAAAGATATGTCAGCTGCTTAAGAGATCTGAATGAGGACTTAGACAGATCAGACATATTATTATCTAATAAATCAAGTTTTGTTGGCTGACTTCAGTACTGGAGCAATTCCTTAGATACAAAACTGATGTCATATTTCAGTAGAAGTGTGCCCATTTCCCCATCTAGGTATGTGTTAGGCAATATCGGTTAGAACTTTGATATAGGGGTGTTTATTTTTCTCTAAATTAGAAAGTGCCAGAGAAGCTAACAAGGAGTTCAGGCCTTGCAGCCCCATACTCATACCCTCCAAAGACATCTGGACACCGTTCAAGTCAAGCTTGTACATGTCACTCAGAAAATACCTGTCCGTCACATCCCACTCCATGCTTCCATTTTGGACACAGTAGGAGAGGTCTACATTCTTAAGGTAAGGGAGAACATCTGCTGTGATACTGAACTTTTCCAATGGATTACAAGATACATCCAGCACCATCAGCCCTTTGGAAGAGTTTAATATTTCCATTGATTCAAAAGAGGTACATTTGTTCCTACTAATGTAGATTTGTTAAACATAAGAAGCGCTGAACATCCTTTAGAGGATGTATTTTGTTGCTGCCTAAGTTCACTTCCAATAAGGGGCGGTTACCCGGACACAGATTAAGCCTAGTCCTGGACTAAAAAGCTAACTCAATGTCTAGGACCAGATTTAATCTATGTTCATGGAAACGAATAATGATCTACACAATTTACTTCACAACTTCAAATCGACTTTCTACATCAAAAACATCACTAACAATCAATATCTGGACTACCTCTAACAGGGGATCCAATGTATTAATTTACCTTACAAAACATTTTCTCTATTGTGGTAGAACATGCTTGACTAAAGCATTATGTTAAAACAAACCAGAGGAGAACCAGAGGAGAACCAGAGGAGAGGAAAATATCAGTATGTAAATAGGCGGAGGTAAATGCTGGTAAAAAATGCTATTCTGGAAAAGAGAACATCTTGTGGACAAAGACACTGCGTCACACAGAAGACAGGCAAGCCACAACAGTCATTCTTTTTTACTGGAAATCATCAGAAGAAGACGAGAGTGCTTTCCCCACCAGCATAGCACTGTGGAAAAGGTTGCCACCTCAAGCACAAAAAAAGAAGGGACACATAGCTCTGCCAGCTTAAGGGGGAGGTAAGGTGGGGGTGTTTGGGAAATGCTTCCTTTTAATAGATTATGATACACAAAGCACACACGTGTTCCTTAAAGGTTCGATACGGATCTCCCTGTTTTACTCCGAAATACAGAATAATTCAGTATTTCTAAGGAATGGGTGGCAAACTTTGATATGACTGACTGAATGAGGAGCTGAGAAAAAGTTGGAGGACAAATATGCGACATCAGATGATGGAAAAACATAACTAACTGCATGTCTGTTCCTTTTCCCACAACTTCCCTTGGAGACACACCCCAGACTGTTAGAGTGGAGGGTAAAATACTTTGGAATCTGAGACAGGCAAGGATGAAATGTCTGCCATCAGATCTTGTATGTGGGAAGACTCCTTCCTTAGTGGACCTGAAAAAGACACATGCGCCTGTATTCACATGTGTGTTTGTGTATGTGTGTTTATATGTGTGTGTGTGCGTGTGTGTGTGTGTGTGTGTTTATATGTGTGTGTGTGCGTGTGCATGCAGGCACATGTGTTTTTCAGGCCTGTTTGTGGCTGGCCAGTGTATTTCACACTAGAGGAAACAGGCTCAGCTGAAAGGGAGATCATGGAGGAAGTGCAGAGAATTACTCAGCTGAAGCACATTATAGCTGCAGCCGTTAGAGAGACAGGATGCATGCACCACACACAGAACCCTGCTAACAGCATTACCAGCAGCATCTTTGATGTTAGGCATAACAGACGACACAGAGGACTCCTGTTGCCTCCCAAGTGTGTGTGTGTGTGTGTGTGTGCACGTGTGTGACCTTGCCTGAGACTCCAAGACTTGTTTTAGGGTGGTACCGTGGCATGCAGGAGACCGGGTTCAAACCACGTCGATCACACCCTCTTCGGTTCTCACTGCGTATTCACCTGACAAAGTGACCATTTGAGGATAGTGGTTCATACATTAAGTTGCCAGGGGCTACCGTATATGTGGTTAAGAGTTGGGAGGGCTACAATAAGCACTTTAATCTCTTCCTCTCTCCCCTCTCTCACTCTGTTCCTCTCTCCTGTCTATCACTCTGTTCCTCTCTTCTGTCTATCACTCTGTTCCTCTCTCCCCTCTCTCACTCTGTTCCTCTCTCCCCTCTCTCACTCTGTTCCTCTCTCCCCTCTCTCACTCTGTTCCTCTCTCCTGTCTATCACTCTGTTCCTCTCTCCCCTCTCTCACTCTGTTCCTCTCTCCCCTCTCTCACTCTGTTCCTCTCTCCCCTCTCTCACTCTGTTCCTCTCTCCCCTCTCTCACTCTGTTCCTCTCTCCCCTCTCTCACTCTGTTCCTCTCTCCTGTCTATCACTCTGTTCCTCTCTCTTGTCTATCACTCTGTTCCTCTCTCCTGTCTATCACTCTGTTCCTCTCTCCCCTCTCTCACTCTGTTCCTCTCTCCCCTCTCTCACTCTGTTCCTCTCTCCTGTCTATCACTCTGTTCCTCTCTCCCCTCTCTCACTCTGTTCCTTTCTCCCCTCTCTCACTCTGTTCCTCTCTCCCCTCTCTCACTCTGTTCCTCTCTCCTGTCTATCACTCTGTTCCTCTCTCCCCTCTCTCACTCTGTTCCTCTCTCCTGTCTATCACTCTGTTCCTCTCTCTTGTCTATCACTCTGTTCCTCTCTCCTGTCTATCACTCTGTTCCTCTCTTCTGTCTATCACTCTGTTCCTCTCTCTTGTCTATCACTCTGTTCCTCTCTCCTGTCTATCACTCTGTTCCTCTCTCCCCTTTCTCACTCTGTTCCTCTCTCCTGTCTATCACTCTGTTCCTCTCTTCTGTCTATCACTCTGTTCCTCTCTCTTGTCTATCACTCTGTTCCTCTCTCCTGTCTATCACTCTGTTCCTCTCTCCCCTTTCTCACTCTGTTCCTCTCTCCTGTCTATCACTCTGTTCCTCTCTCCCCTCTCTCACTCTGTTCCTCTCTCCCCTCTCTCACTCTGTTCCTCTATCCCCTTTCTCACTCTGTTCCTCTCTCCTGTCTATCACTCTGTTCCTCTCTTCCTCGCTCCACCATATAAAACTCCTATCCCCCAACCAGGCAATGTGATAGCATACCTAACATAGTACATATATATCACAATACATACATCAGAAATAGTTACACATTATAGGGACTAGATATGTTTATTTATTTACTTATTTTTAACTGTTTGATTTGCCAATATCTCATTTGCTGTCATGTTAAGGTTTCTTTTTTCCCAAATACAGGACAGTGTGTGTGAGATGAGCAGTGGTGTAGTCAAAGGTTTGGGGGGGGTTAATGTCCTTAAGAAAATACTTGTATTGTCATAATCTTATATGTGTGTCACATTCCCCCTCTTACTTAGTTCCTGAATCACTCAAACCTGTTTTCCCCATACTGACCTCCTCCAAATAGGACTAGTTGAAGTCTCTCTCTCAAGGTCCAAATATACACTGAGTGTACAAAACACTAGGAACACCTTCTTAATATTGAGTTGCACCCCCTTTTCCCCTCAGAACAGCCTCAATTTGTCGGGCATGAACTATAAGGTGTCGAATGCGTTCCACAGGAATGCTGGCCCATGTTGACTCCAATGCTGGCTGGTTCCTTCCTAAGAAGAGGACCACCCCTCTCTAGGTTGATTCCAAGGTTCCTGCCTTTCTAGGGAGTTTTTCCTAGCCAATGTGCTTCCAAATCTGCATTGCCTGCTCTTTGGGGTTTTGGCTGGGTTTCTGTATAAGCACGTTGTGACAACTGCTGATGTAAAAAGGGCTTTATAAAATCAATTTGATTGATGATTGATTCTGTATGTAATTTGCCATATGAAAAGTCTAATTAAATGTTGTGACGGTGTATTCTCTTTCTTTTTTATTATGTGTGGATTTTCCTCTCTTCCAGCACACATTTTATCTAGATTTTCCTCTCTTCCAGCACACATTTTATCTAGATTTTCCTCTCTTCCAGCACACATTTTATCTAGATTTTCCTCTCTTCCACCACACATTTTATCTAGATTTTCCTCTCTTCCACCACACATTTTATCTAGATTTTCCTCTCTTCCAGCACACATTTTATCTAGATTTTCCTCTCTTCCACCACACATTTTATCTAGATTTTCCTCTCTTCCACCACACATTTTATCTAGATTTACTCAACTCAAATACAACGGGGCCCTGTGTATATACAGTTGAAGTCGTAAGTTTACATACACTTTAGCCAAATACATTTAAACTCAGTTTTTCACAATTCCTGACATTTAATCCTAGTAAAAATTCCCTGTCTTAGGTCAGTTAGAATCACCACTTTATTTTAAGAATGTGAAATGTCAGAATAATAGTAGAGAGAATGATTTATTTCAGCTTTTACTTCTTTCATCACATTCCCAGTGGGTCAGAAGCTTACATTCTCAATTAGTATTTGGTAGCATTGCCTTTAAATTGTTTAACTTGGGTCAAACATTTCGGTAGCCTTCCACAAGCTTCCCACAATAAGTTGGGTGAATTTTGGCCCATTCCTCCTGACAGAGCTGGTGTAACTGAGTCAGGTTTGTAGGCCTCCTTGCTCGTACACACTTTTTGAGTTCTGCCCACAAATTTTCTACAGGATTGAGGTCAGGGCTTTGTGATGGCCACTCCAATACCTTGACTTTGTTGTCCTTAAGTCATTTTGCCACAACTTTGGAAGTATGCTTGGGGTCATTGTCCATTTGGAAGATCCATTTGCAACCAAGCTTTAACTTCCTGATTGATGTCTTGAAATGATGCTTCAATATATCCACATAATTTTCCTACCTCGTGATACCTTCTATTTTGTGAAGTGCACCAGTCCCTCCTGCAGCAAAGCACCCCCACAACATGATGCTGCCACTCCCGTGCGTCACGGTTCGGATGGTGTTCTTCGGCTTGCAAGCCTCCCCCTTTTTTCTCCAAACATAACGATGGTCATTATGGCCAAACAGTTCTATTTTTGTTTCATCAGACCAGAGGACATTTCTTCAAAAAGTACGATCTTTGTCCCCATGTGCAGTTACAAACCGTAGTCTGGCTTTTTTATGGCGGTTTTGGAGCAGTGGCTTCTTCCTTGCTGAGCGGCCTTTCAGGTTATCTCGATATAGGACTCGTTTTACTGTGGATACATTTGTACCTGTTTCCTCCAGCATCTTCACAAGGTCCTTTGCTGTTGTTCTGGGATTGATTTGCACTTTTCGCACCGAAGTACGTTCATCTCTAGGAGACAGAATACGTCTCCTTCCTGAGCAGTATGACGGCTGCATGGTCCCATGGTGTTTATACTTGCATACTATTGTTTGTACAGATGAACGTGGTACCTTCAGGCATTTGGAAATTGCTCCCAAGGATGAACCAGATTTCTGGAGGTTTACCATTTTTTTATGAGGTCTTGGCTGATTTCTTTTGATTTTCCCATGATGCCAAGCAAAGAGGCACTGAGTTTGAAGGTAGGCCTTGAAATACATCCACAGGTACACCTCCGATTGACTCAAATGATGTCAATTAACCTATCAGAAACTTCTAAAGCCATGACATCCTTTTCTGGAATTTTCCATGCTGTTTAAAGGCACAGTCAACTAAGTGTATGTAAACTTCTGATCCACTGGAATTGTAATACAGTGAATTATAAGTGAAATAATCTGTCTGTAAACAACTGTTGGAAAAATTACTTGTGTCATTCACAAAGTAGATGTTCTAACCGACTTGCCAAAACTATAGTTTGTTAACAAGAAATTTGTGAGTGATCGAAAAACAAGTTTTAATGACTCCAACCTAAGTGTATGTAAACTTCCCACTTCCAACTGTGTGTGTGTGTGTGTTCCTCCTGCTGTAGATAACACCCTAACCTGAAACGGCCTCTCTTTCTCCGTCACTTTATATTTAGATGACCTTCTAACAAGCTAACAAAACACAAATGTGTCTGAGCAGCATTCCTCTAATATGAGGGAACTTCTGTGTGTGTGTGTGTGTGTGTGTGTGTGTGTGTGTGTGTGTGTGTGTGTGCGTGTGTGCGTGTGTGCGTGTGTGCGTGTGTGCGTGTGTGCGTGTGTGCGTGTGTGTGTGTGTGTGTGTGTGTGTGTGTGTGTGTGTCTGTCTGTGCAGGATTCTCCTGGGGCATTTTCTGTCAGCCTGACAGAACACAGACTCAGGGAGCGACAGTCAGTCTCATTTGAGCTAAAACGCTAAAGCGACGTTTGGAAAACTTTGAAAGCAACGTTTGCACAATATCAGATGTGGTCAATTATGGTAGAGGTGGCTTCTTTGGGGTAGTCTGTCGCTTATTTTGTTCACATACAGTTGGTCACGCAAAGTTTCTTTTGGTAAATTACTTCCCACTGTGAGGGCTGTTTGAACAGAGAAATAAAATCTCCAAGAGTTCTATTCTAGAACTCTGACTGATCAGCTGATTGTGATGTCATCAATCAGAATGTTCAGTACTGAATGTTCTAAGTTTACACACGGGTGTTCCAGAGTACCTAGAAGGGTTAGGAGGAACAAAGTTAATACACCTCAATGTGCTGCTAACATGATGTCTTCTGGCATATCCAGACGTGGCCTAATGGATCTATGCATTACTTATGGTAAATACTTATCAGTTAGTAGCTCATAACGCACCATCTAAATTAGATAGAGATACACGGAGGGAAGGGTGAGGGATTGTGTATCCACAGTTGACACAATTGTTGTTCACAACTGTCACCTTTTAGTTTCCATAACATGGGACAACATGGGATATGGCTTGGAGACACTGAGGAAGTCCCCACGAGGTCAAATGCTATTTCTGGGGGGTTTAGGATTAAGGTTAGAAATAGTGTTAGGGTTAGAATTACGTTAAGGGTTAGGGTTAGGAGCAAGGGTTAGTTTAATTTAGGGTTAGGGTTAAGGTTAAGGTTAAGGTTAGGGTTAGGGTAAGGGTAAGGGTAAGAGTATGGGTTAGGGTTAAGGGTTAGAGAAAATAGGATTTTGAATGGGACTGAATTGTGTGTCCCCACAAGGTTAGCTGTACAAGACTGTGGTGCTGGAGGGGTTGGCTGCCGTCTTATCGGCTCTTAAAACCAACCGTGCTATTATGTTTGTTTTTTAGTCTTGTTCGTAACTTGTTTTGTACATAATGTTGCTGCTACTGCCTCTTATGACCGAAAAGAGCTTCTAGACATTTCAACTGCGATTACTCACCACAGATTAGGCAAACAGTTTTTCTTCAATGAGTTGGATGGGAGGGATATACTGCAGACACCCGACCAGGCCCAGATCCCTGTCATTCGCTGGAGAAGGAAACAGAGATTTTGCGGAAAAAGATCAGGGTGTCTTGGGAGGATCAGGCGACGAGTGGCATATGTGTCTTTGCCTTCCGTCCTGCTAGCTAACGTTCAATCGCTGGAAAATAAATGGGATGAACTGAAAGCACGTATATATTCTACCAACAGGACATTAACTGTAATATCTTATGTTTCACCGAGTCGTTGCTGAACGACGACATTAAAAACATACAACTGGCCGGTTTTACGCTCTATCTGCAGGATAGAACAGCAGCCTCTGGTAAGACACAGGGTGGGGGCCTATGCATTTATGTAAACAACAGCTGTTGCATGATATCTAAGGAAGTCTCGAGGCTATGCTCGCCTGACGTAGAGTATCCCATGAAAAGCTGTAGACCACACTATCTAGCTAGAGAGTTTTCATCTGTATTTTTCGTAGCTGTCTACATACCACCACAGACCGATGCTGGCACTAAAACCGCACTCAATGAGCTGTATACCGCCATAAGCAAACAGGAAAACGTTCATCCAGAGGCGGTGCTCCTAGTGGCCGGGGACTTTAATGCAAGGAAACTTAAATCAGTTTTACCTCCTTTCTATCAGCATGTTAATTGTGCAACCAGAGGGAAAAATATTCTAGACGACCTTAACTCCACACACAGAGACGGATATAAAGCTCTCCCTCGCCCTCCATTTGGCAAATCTGACCATAATTCTATCTTCCTGCTTACAAGCAAAAATTCAAGCAAGAAGCACCAGTGACTCGGTTTATAAAAAAGTGGTCAGAGGAAGCAGATGCTAAACTACAGGACTGTTTTGCTAGCACAGACTGGAATATGTTCCGGGATTTTTCCAATGGCATTGAGGAGTACACTGGCTTTATCAATAAGTGCATCGATGATGTCATCTCCACAGTGACTGTACGTATATACCTCAACCAGAAGCCACGGATTACAGGAAACATTTGCACTGATCTGAATGGTAGACTATAACCCTGAAGTTTATAAGAAATCCTGCTATGCCCGCCGATGAACGATCAAACAGGTAATGCGTCAATACTAAGATCGAATCTTATTATAACGGCTTCCAACGCTCGTCAGATGTGGCAGGGCTTGCAAACAGACTACCGATGGAACAGCCGAGAGCTGCCCAGTGACACGAGCCTACCAGACGAGATAAATATGCTCGCGTTGAGGCAAGTAACACTGAAACATGCATGAGAGCATCAGCTGTTCCGGACGACTGTGTGATCACTCTCTCCGCAGCCGATGTGAGTAAGACCTTTAAACAGGTCAACATTCACAAGGCCGCAGGGCCAGACAGATTACCAGGACGTGTACTGCAAGCATGCGCTGCCCAACTGGCAAGTGTCTTCACTGACATTTTCAACCTGCCCCTGACTGAGTCTGTAATACCAACATGTTTCAAGCAGATCACCATAGTCCTTGTGGCCAAGAACACTAGGATAACCTGTCTAAATGATTACTGACCTGTAGCACTCACGTCTGTATTCATGAAATGTTTTGAAAGGCTGGTCATGGGTCACATCAACACCATTATCACAGAAACCCTAGACCCACTCCAATTTGCATACCGCTCCAACAGATCCACAGATGATGCAATGTCTATTGCACTCCGCACTGCCCTTTCACACCTGGACAAAAGGAACACCTATGTGAGAATGCTATTCATTGACGACAGCTCAGCGATCAACACCATAGTGCCCACAAAGCTAATCACTAAGCTAAGGACCCTGGGACTAAACATCTCCCTCTGCAACTGGATCCTGGACTTCCTCAACACAGGAGCCCCTCAGTCCCATCCTGTACTCCCTGTTCACTCATGACTGCACGGCCAGGCACGACTCCAACACCATCATTAAGTTATCTGATGACATAACAGTGGTAGGCCTGATCACTGACAACGATGAGACAGCCTATAGGGAGGAGGTAAGAGACCTGACCATGTGGTGCAAGGACAACAACCTCTCCCTCAATGTGATCAAGACAAAGGAGATGATTGTGGACTGCAGGAAAAGGAGGACCGACCAGGCCCCCATTAACATCGACGGGGCTGTAGTGGAGCGGGTCGAGAGTTTTTCAAGTTCCTTGGCGTCCTAACATGGTCCAAGTACACCAAGACAGTCGTGAAGAGGGCACGACAAAACCTTTTCCCCATCAGGAGACTGAAAAGATTTAGCATGGGTCCTGAGATCCTCAAAAGTTTCTACAGCTGCACCACTGAGAGCATCCTGACGGGTTGCATCACTGCCTGGTATGGCACCTGCTCGGCCTTCGACCGCAAGGCACCACAGAGGGTAGTGCGTACGGCCCAGTACATCACCGGGGTCAAGGTTCCTGCCATCCAGGACCTCTATACCAGGCGGTGTCAGAGGAAGGCCCAAAAAATGGTCAAAGACTCCAGCCACCCTAGTCATAGACTTTTCTCTCTGCTATTGCACAACAAGCGGTACCGGAGCGCCAAGTCTAGGTCCAATAGGCTTCTAAACAGCTTCTACCCCCAAGCCATAAGACTCCTGAGCACCTAATCAAATGGCTACCCAGAATATTTGCATTGCCCCCCTCGCCCCCCCTCTTCTATGCTGCTGCTGCTGCCTGTTGTTATCTATGGATAGTCACATTAATAACTCTACCTACATGTACATATTACTTCATTTACCTCGACACCGGTGCCACCGCACATCGACTCTGTACTGGTACCCCCTATATATAGCCCCGCTATTGTTATTTACTGCTGCTCTTTAATTATTTGTTATTCTTATCTCTTATTTATTTATTTTTTTGTATTTTCTTAAAACTGCATTGTTGGTTAAGTAAGCATTTCACTGTAAGGTCTACACCTGTTGTATTCGGCGCATGTGACAAATAAAATGTAATTTGTGTGCGTGTGTGTTCGTGTCCTCTCACAGTCATGTTTAAAGTCATCAGATATTGACTACAGGCAGTTGACACAGTCTTTCGTCTTTATGGTTGTTTGTGTTCTTAACTTGACAAAGATTTACATACGCACGCATGCACCCACACATGCACCCACACACCCACCCACCCACCTACACACCCACCCACACACACACACACACACACACACACACACACACACACACACACACACACACACACACACACACACACACACACACACACACAGATAGACTGATGCAAGAGCTGTCTAAGGAAATGGAGTACAATCATCTCCTAGTTTATAACATTGAGGTTTATTTTATTCTCTATGAACCACTTTCACTGTTAACCTTCCTCATCATTAAATATCTTGTTTTTTCTATCCAGACTGACTAAAAAGAAAAAAAGTCTGGCAGATCCACCATTTGTTGTTACGCTTGTTTATCTAATATATTTTTAGCCATAGTTATTGTCTGAGTCTTTGAAACAGTTGATAATAGTTGCATGACTCAAAATGGGGACGAATAGCTGTTGGAATTCCATGGTAAGCCAGCCACTGTCCACAATAACAATAATTACTGACAGTTTTATTCAATCAATCTTCATTGTGTTTCATGTTGAATGCATGAAAAATACAATACAGACAAATGATGAATGAACTGTGTTTAACAAGATTGACATGTTAAGTGTTGACTGCATGCAATAACATGGCAGGCAGTCAAAGAACAGAAAGCACAATGATTACAACTAAACTTCAAGTACGGATTGATAGATTATGTTGTAATTATTTTTCTAAAATGGTGTTGAATCAGTAAACAACATATTTTTCAAAATGTGGTTCTGATTTGTTGAAAAGAAAAAGTTAGAACACATCCACAATCAATAGAAAATTGGAAAGAAAAATCGAAGAATTGGAAGAAATGACAGGGTTCAAACTCGTCAGAAAATATATTGACAGATATGGTCTATACAATGTGAAACTTTAAAACGTGTTACTCTTTATATGGTTTTAATATTACTAAATTATCAACATAATCCTGTTTCCAAGTACTATGTCAAAGACAAAATGACATTGGAAAAAAATCTGACAAGAAACTGAATAAAAAGATTTCAGAAGTAAAAAAATAAAAAAATAATTCAATTCTAAGAATTTACAGAACCTCCTGACATGTGAATGTGTACATATGTTTGCATTCTCCAAGTTTGTAACAAACAGTATATTCTCCACTGGCTAACAATCAGTGGATGAATAAAGTATAACACACACTCAACTATGGAAGTAAACATGTGAGTAAAGTTAGCAGCAACCCACTTGACAATCAAATCAAATCACATCAAATCAAATCAAATGTTATTAGTCACATGCGCCTAATACAAACAGGTGTAAACCTTACAGTGAAATGCATACTTACAAGCCCTTAACCAACAATGCAGTTTAAAAAATACGAATAAGAATAATCCGGTCTGGGGGAATGATTTCAGCTTGAGAGCAAAAGCACAGGGGGATAACGTGACCTGAAATTGATATAGACAATAGTCTCTGTGTGTGTGTGTGTGTGTGTGTGTGTGTGTGTGTGTGTGTGTGTGTGTGTGTGGTGTGTGTGTGTGTGTGTGTGTGTGTGTGTGTGTGTGTGTGTGTGTGTGTGTGTGTGTGTGAGAAGGAATCGTGACCTGAAATGGATAGAGACAACATGAGTAAAAGTGACAGAACACCATCTGTGGAACTGTGTGATGCATGCAAACCACTATGTGTGTTTCTGTGTGTCCCAGTGCGTGTATGTGTATGCATCTGAGTGTGTGTTTGTGTTTGTGAGTGGAGGCTACTCAGAGGAGCTAGGGGAGGACCATCCTCCTGAGTGAATTTCATAAAAATACAAATTGTAAAACATTTAAAAAGTTATCATTTTTAGATAAAACTATACTAATTATAATCACGTCACCAAATAATTGATTAAAACACACTATTTTACAAAGAAGGTCTACAGAAGCCTCAGCACCACTCTGTTGGATAGCAACATGGTGTAGCCGGAAGACAGCTAGTTTCCGTCCTCCTTTGGGTACATTGACTTCAATACAAAACCTAGGAGGCTCATGGTTCTCACCACCTTCCATAGACTTACACAGTAATTATTACAACTTCCGGTGGACGTCCTCCAACCTATCAGAGCTCTTGCATAATGAACTGATGTTGTCCACCCAATCAAAGGATCAGAGAACTAATCTAGTACTGAAAGCATAAACTACAGCTTGCTAGCACTGCAGTGCATAAAATGTGGTGAGTAGTTGACTCAAAGAGAAAGACAGTAGTTGAACAGTTTTTAACAAATTAATTTCTTCCAAAATGAAGGAGAAGCAAGAGAAGGTTCAGCTCGAACAGAATGGTTTGTGTAGCAAAGTGGTGGGACTGACTACATCCTGACATTCACAACCCTTGGCCTGCTCCATCTTTTAGTCTTAGCTAGCAAATGCAGCTAGCTACTTACTCCTACTGAAACACCCAGCTCAAATAGAGGGATGCTATATTAGTTAGCTGGCTATGACTATCCAACACAACACTGGCACTCTTCCAAGTCAAGGTAAGATTTTGGTTTTATAAATGTATTTTCACCGTGGCCCGCCTAACTGCTTACTTACTGTACACTGTAACGTTACTGCATGATTATAGCGGGTTTACTAACGCGTTAGTTCTATTAGCTATGTTGACTAGGACATTACTTTAGCTAATATGGTGACAACGATGTAGGCTGTGTGTAGCGGATTGGCTTGGAAAGTTTTTTCCACATACAGTTTTTTATACATACAGCTGACGTGCTGTTGATTGAAGTCCACAAGCGAAGGGAAAAGGTGAAAGAAGAAGAGCGCATAGATGCAAGAAGGAATACAACGTGGCTGCAATGAATGTGAACTGTGTTTACGCGTGATCAGGGGTGTATTCATTCCGCTGATTCTGTTGAAAAACGTTTCTTAAACGGAAGCAAACAGAACAACACAGGGATAAACATATCTGAATTTGTCCAATAGAAACTCTTGTTTGCAACTGTTGGACTAATGATTACACCGTAGATCAGCTAGATGCAGGAAAGAGTGTGCAAGGCGGTATTAAATGTCACCTTAAATTTGTCTCTCGACCTGTGTGCACCTACGTTGTAAACTGTCATTCATAGGCTAGATTGTAGCAACCTCATGATGGTTGTAGGGGAAATTTGAATATCATGTAGTTGCCTAAACCTATCGCTGTTACATTGAACTGGGTGAATGAAATATGAATGACAGTCATCCAATATGCTGTAATAGAAAAAAGGCCATGCTCATGAAAAAAATAATCTTCCTCCCTCATCTTAAACGGCACCAACCGCCACTGGTGTGTGTGTACAGCACTGGTAGCAAAATGTATTTTAGAGGTGGATCTGTTCATAAATCACCTCTTTCTGTTCAATTATTCAGTCCAGTTCCATTTAGAGTGAACACACATACAGGTACTCATGCACGCGCACGCACGCACACACACACACACACACCTCTTTCTCTCTCTCTCCATAGTGCATTCTTAACGGTTAAGGTAAAGGTTAAGGTAAGTGGGATAGGGATGAAAC
This sequence comes from Salmo salar, assembly GCF_965601325.2. Taxonomy (NCBI): domain Eukaryota; kingdom Metazoa; phylum Chordata; class Actinopteri; order Salmoniformes; family Salmonidae; genus Salmo; species Salmo salar. The sequence goes on along the minus strand of NC_138318.1, from coordinate 28,019,758 downwards.
ATTAAGTTTAGTCACTCATTCTGAATGGTTAAAATAAGGGTTAAGGTCTGGGATAGGGATAAACACAAAATAAATAAAACAGTGTTCATGATTGGGATTGAACACTCAACCTTCTAATCCAGAGCTCTGGGATTATATTGCTCAACCACACAAGTGCACAATGTCTCAGCAAAAGCGAACCTACTTGATGGTAATAGTGCTCACTGTTGGCCGGTTTTGAAGGCCTTTCCCTACGTCCTCAGGACATGGATACACGTTCAATTTTCACTTCAATCTTGACCAATCTCCCTGGTGTGAGGCAGCTCTGACAGGCCTATATTGATATGATGGTGAAGGTTCTCGGGCATGTAACTGTTTTCTATCACGCTGTCCATTTACTGCTGCATTGACACACATCTCTCATACACACACACCCCTTAGCTATTATCCCACTCTCACAGAGGAAGTATCATTTAGCAGTTTACCCTGGCTCCTACTCCCCCGAAACACTCCTGGGCTTCTGGAGAGAGAGGGAAGGAGGAGGAGGAGGAGGAGGGTGTGGAGAAAAGAGACAGCAACAGGGAACAAAAGAGAGAAAGAGAGACGGGAGAAAGAGTTCACAACAGGAGGGAAATTGAGACGAATTAAATCTCCAGGGTTTCAGGAAGTATTTAATGAGGTGCAAGCGTTTAAATGTCATACCATCTGGCTACAGGCTGTGATGTCATCATTGATGGACGATGAATATGTAACTCAAAGTTGTCTTTTTTGAATATACAATTTTATTACATGTATGTTACCCCCTTTAATGTATTTATGGAAGCAACAGTGAAATATGCCTACTCTCTTGCCTGTGTGTGTGTGTATGTGTGTGTTGTGTCAGTCCTGACTTATCCCTGCCGGGTGCGACAGTCTACATCAGTGTTAGCTGTCATAGTAGAGAGACAGAGGAGAGACAGAGGAGCACTGACACACACACACACACACACACACTTTTTCCTCTCTCTCTTTCTGGCTCTCTCTCATCTCACTCTGTCTCTCATTGCCATTCTCTCTCTCTCTCTCTCTCTCTCTCTTGCTCTCTCTCTCTCTCTCTCTCTCTCTCTCTCTCTCTTGCTCACTCTCATATCAGTCAATTCAAAAGGCTTTATTGGCTTGGGAAACATATGTTTACATTGCCAAAGCAAGTGAAATAGATAACAAACAAAAGTGAAATAAACAATACAAAATGAAGAGTAAACATTACACTCACAAAAGTTCCAAAAGAATAAAGACATTTGTCTATATACAGTTTTGTAATGATGTGTAAATAGTTAAAGTACAAAAGGGAAAATTCATAAATATGGGTTGTATTTGCAATGGTTTTTGTTCTCCACTGGTTGCCCTTTTCTTGTGGCCACAGGTCACCAATCTTGCTGCTGTGATTGTACGCTGTGGTATTTCAGCCAATAGATATGAGAGTTGATCAAAATTGGATTGTTTTTGTAATTCTTTGTGGATCTGTGTAGTCTGAGAGAAATATGTGACTTTGCTTGTGAACAGAGCACCAGGACCAGCTTGTAACCTCTACAGGACCGGTGTCCCATCCTTGGGACGGTTGAGCTAACGTAGGCTAATGTGATTAGCATGAGGTTGTAAGAAACAAAAATAATTCCCAGGACATAGACATATCTGATATGGGCAGAAATATTAAATTCTTGTTAATCTAACTGCACTGTCCAATTTACAGTAGCTATTATTCGAGGAGAGTGCACAATTATGAACTTGAAAATGTATGAATAAACCAATTAGGCACATTTGGGCAGTCTTGATACAACATTTTGAATAGATATGCAATGGTTCATCGGATCACTCTAAAACTTTGCACATACACTGATATCTAGTGGCCATCTAGTGGCCAAAGTCTAAATTGCGCCTGGGCTAGAATAATTCATTATGGCCTTTCTCTTTGCATTTCAAAGATGATGGTACAAAAAACTTGAAAATAATCATGTTTTTTTCTTTGTATTATCTTTTACCAGATCTAATGTGTTATATTCTTCTATAGTATTTTCAAATTTCCACAAACTTCAAAGTGTTTCCTTTGAAATAGTATCAATAGTATGCATATACTTGCTTCAGGGCCTGAGCTACAGGCGGTTCGATTTCAGTATGTCATTAACTACAGCCAGTTAGATTTGGGTATGTCATTAACTACAGGCAGTTAGATTTGGGTATGTCATTAACTACAGGCAGTTAGATGTGGGTATGTCATTAACTACAGGCAGTTAGATTTCAGTATGTCATTAACTACAGGTAGTTAGATTTGGGTTTGTCATTAACTACAGGCAGTTAGATTTGGGTATATCATTAACTACAGGCAGTTAGATTTGGGTATATCATTAACTACAGGCAGTTAGATTTGGATATGTCATTAACTACAGGCAGTTAGATTTGGGTATGTCATTAACTACAGGTAGTTAGATTTGGGTTTGTCATTAACTACAGGCAGTTAGATTTGGGTATGTCATTAACTACAGGCAGTTAGATTTGGGTATGTCATTAACTACAGGCAGTTAGATTTGGGTATGTCATTAACTACAGGTAGTTAGATTTGGGTTTGTCATTAACTACAGGCAGTTAGATTTGGGTATGTCATTAACTACAGGCAGTTAGATTTGGGTATGTCATTAACTACAGGCAGTTAGATTTGGATATGTCATTAACTACAGGCAGTTAGATTTGGGTATGTCATTAACTACAGGCAGTTAGATTTGGGTATGTCATTAACTACAGGCAGTTAGATTTGGGTATGTCATTAACTACAGGCAGTTAGATTTGGGTATATTAACTACAGGTAGTTAGATTTGGAAATGTCATTAACTACAGGTAGTTAGATTTGTGTATGTCATTTTAGGTGAAAAGTGAATAAAAGGGTCCGATCCTTATTAAGGGACTCTTCTCCAGGTTCATCTCTCTGTAGGTGATGGCTTTGTTATGGAATGTTTGGGAATCGCTTCCTTTTAGGTGGTTGTAGAATTTAACGTCTCTTTTCTGGATTTTGATCATTAACAGGTATCGGCCTGATTCTGCTCTGCATGTATTATTTGGTGTTTTACGTTGTACACAGATATTTTTGCAGGATTCTGCATGTAGAGTCTCAATTTGGTGTTTTTTGTGAATTCTTGGTTGGTGAGCGGACCTCAGACCTCAAAACCATAAAGGCCAATGGGTTCTATAACTGATTCAAGTATTTTTAGCCAGATCCTAATTGGTATGTCGAATTTTATGTTCCTTTTGATGGCATAGAAGGCCCTTCTTGCCTTGTCTCTCAGATTGTTCACAGCTTTGTGGAAGTTACCTGTGGCGCTGATGTTTTGGCCAAGGTATTTAAAAAAGGTTGCTTGCTCTAGGGCAACGGTGTCTAGATTAAATTTGTGTTTGAGGTCCTGGTAACTGGACCTTTTTTGGAACACCATTATTTTTGTGTTACTGAAATGTACTGTCAGGGCCCAGGTCTGGCAGAATCTGTGCAGGAGATCTAGGTGCTGCTATAGGCCCTACTTGGTTGGGGACAGAAGCACCAGATCATCAGTATATAGTAGACATTTGACTTTAGATTCTATTTGGGTGAGGCCGGGTGCTGCAGACTGTTCTAGTGCCCTCGCTCTCTTTCTTCCTTTCTCTCTGTCTGTCTGATAAGGATCCAGGCTTTTCCTGACTGATGCAACGCTAGCTAGCCTGTCGCCCTTTAAGACACCTTTATAGAGGCAATTTGGGATTCAAATAACAACAAAGCCGGCACCCTGCCATTTTTTTGATAGACATATTTTTTGCTAAACGGACGTACCAAACCAACCTCAGAGGAAAACGCCTTTAGGAGTGGATCATCAATGCCTGAGTGTGTTTTGTGTGTGTGTCTGTATACACGTGTGTATTGTCTTATGTCTCTCAAATCAAATCAAACTTTATTTGCCACATGCACCGAATACAACAAGTGTAGACTTTACTGTGAAATGCTTACTTAAAAGCCCTTAACCAACAGTGCAGTTCAAGAGGAAGAAAATATTTACCAAGTAGACTAAAATAAAAAGTAATAATAAAAAGTAACACAATAAGAATAACAATAACGAGGCTATACACAGGGGGTACCGGTACCAAGTCAGTGTGCAGGGGTACAGGTTAGTTGAGGTAATCTGTACATGTAGGTGGGGGCGAAGTGATAGGTAACAAACAAACGGCGAGTAACAGCAGCAGGAGGGGGGGGGGGTCAATGTAAATTGTCCGGTGGCGATTTTTAGGAATTGTTCAGCAGTATTATGGCTTGGGGGGTAGAAGCTGTTGAGGAGCCTTTTGGTCCTAGACTTGGCACTCCGGTACCGCTTGCCGTGCGGTAGCAGAGAAACCAGTCTATAACTTGGGTGACAGGAGTCTCTGACAATTTTATGGGCTTTCCTCTGACACCGCCTATTATATAGGTCCTGGATGGCAGGAAGCTTGGTCCCAGTGATGTACTGGGCCATTCGCACTACCCTCTGTAGCACCTTATGGTCAGATGCCGAACAGTTGCCATACCAGGCGGCGATGCAACCGGTCAGGATGCTCTCGATGGTGCAACTGTAGAACCTTTTGAGGATCTGGGTGCCCATGCAAAATATTTTCAGTCTCCTGAGGGGGAAAAGGTTTTCTCGTGCCCTCTTAACTGTCTTGGTGTGTTTGGACCATAATTGTTTGTTGGTGATGTGGACACCAAGGAACTTGAAACTCTCGACCCGCTCCACCCTGTCGATGTTAATGGGG